>NC_037675.1:106716403-106803275 GCF_003255815.1 Theropithecus gelada
CCTAGCGCCCGCCCGCCCTCCGAGCGCCCGCAGAGGCAGCGGCAGCGGCAGAGGCAGCGGCGGCGCGGGCGGGGTCGAGCGCAGCGCCGCGGCGCGCGGGTCTGGGCGGCGGGCGTGCAGGGGCGGCGGCAGCCCTGGCTCGCTGGCGGCCGCGCTCCGGCTGCCCGGTCCGGCTCCCACCCGGCGGCGACGGAGGCGACGGTGAAGGCAGCGGGTCCCGGCCTCGGCTCTGCGCGCCCGCGCTCCCGGCACCGCAGCCAACAAGTTCGGAACGAGACTGACAGCTCGCTCGCCCATTCGTCACCCGCGTACCTGCATATGCATGAGGGGGCGGGGCCGCGCTGCGGGGTGGGGCCGGGGGGGTCCGGGGGCGCCCCAGGCTTTAAAGGCGGCGGAGGGCGTCGCCTGCCAGCGCCCCGGCCTGGCGCGCGCCTCCCAGGGCGCCCGGGCGGCGGGGGCACGGGGCCCTGGGGTCAGTGCGGGCCGCTGGGGCCCCGCTCACACCTCCGCGTGAATCGGCGAGGCGGGCGCCGGCGCCGCAAAGCGGCCTCCCTTCCTCCGCCTGGGCTCCCGCCGGGTGTCAGAAACCGGGGGTGGGGCGCCCCGAGGTTGCCGTGTGGTCCCCTCCCATCAGTGCGCCACCGCCGCGCTCCTCGCAGTCCCAGAGGAGATGCCGCCTCCTGCTGTGATCAGGGCTCGGCCCCCACGCGGGGTGGCGCGGCCCTGGGGCCAGAGCCGTGCCCAGCCCCTACTGCGCGCCCCCCAGCTCCTCCGGGAATCTCCCCGGCTCCGCTCCGCTCCTGCCGCCTCCACGCCGGCTGCAGGGGGCGCTGCGCCCCTCCGACACCCCTGCCTTCCCCTCTGCGAGGCGCGCCGGTCATGCAGCCAGTCAACAAATGCTCCAGGGTGCAGACTGCTCAGCTCGGCGCTGGCTTCGGGTCGCCAGGCCATGCCCTCAGGAAGTGCTCAGGCCACATTCCCCGTTTCCCGCCTCTCGCCCCCCAAGCTCAGCCTGAAGGCTACCCCAGGAGAGGCCTCCCCCTGCTGCCCTGGTCACCAGGCTTCTACATCCTATCCTCTGCAGTCACTTCCTTGCCCTCTCCCTGGGTGACCTCGAGGCTCCGCCACAGGGTCAATACTAAGGGCACCTTGCCTCTCCACCACTGAGCGCGGTCCTTTCCAAGGCTAGGGGTCACCTTGGTGGTTCAAGATCCCCACATGGACCAGAGGGGTCCTCAACCCATCCCCGTGATAACCGAGCTGCCTTCTCTCCCCCTAGCTCCTCTGGCAAATCTGTCCTGTGCCCGGAGCTGGGTGACAGTGTAGCCCCCCAGCCTGGAGCAAGTCACTGCCACCATGGGGCTGGGGCTGAGGGCTGAAAGAAGAGAGCTTTGGAGGCACAGGGCCTGTGAACACCCCATATGCAGGGTCTGCCTGCCTCATCCCTATTTAGCAGCCCCTCCAGGATCCAGGCCGCAGGCTCAGCTGAAGGTCCCTAAAGGGGTGGGTCAGAGCGCCCCCATGCCCGCCTCAGCTGGCTCTGCTTACTCAGAATGCCCACCCCAAACCTAGTAGCGGGTAGGCTTCGTGGGGATTAAGACACAAGCCAGGATGAGGCACAGAGACCCCCACCAAATAAGAGAATCCAAGCTGTGTTCAGAGCCTTCCAGTTGCCGCCTTCAGGTATGTGGGCAGTGATTACCGCCTACGGGGGGAGGGGCTCCCTGTGGAGATGCCACCCCTCCTGTGCTTTGGCCTGGGGGCAGGTACTCAGGTCCTCGAGAGAAGGAAACCCCAGGACAGAGGAGCCCCCTGCCCGGCTCCAGAGGCCCAGGGCTCCATCCCCACCTATGCCCACTGCCCCACTATGGTGGGGGAGGGGGTGCTGGGTGCCTCTGCTGGGCACTCGGCTAAGTGGTGAACAAGGGAGACTCCATCCCTGCACACCCTCAGGAGCTCCCGGCCCAGGAGCGGACAGAGGACTTAAACAAGTAATGCAGAATCTGGCATAGGGGACCGCCAGAGGGTGGACGGGCACAGGTCAGCCAGGCCAGGAGCTGAGAACAGCATGTGTCAAGGCCCTGGAGCCACAGGAGCGGTACCCTGGTAAGGGTCCTGACTACAACCCAAGGCCAGTGGTGACGTGAGAGTCCCCCCGCTAAGACCCAACAGGGGTCACCGAAGCAACTGAGCTGAGTGGGCTGCAGTGACCTACATTTTCACAAAGACCCCTGGTTGTAGGGAGGGGACAGGCACAGGGGTGAGGTCAAGGATCTGCCATGGTGCAGGTGAGGGGAGGGGATGGTGCTGGGCTGAGGTGGGGGAATTCCAGCGTAGGAGGGAACCCAGGGAACAGCCCCTTCAGGTTCCCCTCCCTGGTCCAGCTCCCAGCTTCCTGCTTTTGGCCAGCTGTGGGAGGAAAGGATTGAAGAGGCTGGCCACGCAGCGGCTAGTGGCCCTGCGGCTGAACTTTGAGGGCTTGTGTGGGGCTTATTCCCGCAGCATCTGCATTTCAGCCAAGGCGCCCCCAGCTCAGAGCTGTCTCAGCGCGGAGGCCCCAGTGAGGGATGCGCACTCATCTCAAGATTCAAGCTCAACCCGGCAGGGGCTGCAACCTGCCTGGAGCGCTGCCCACTGGCCTGCCCAGCCTCAGGGTAGACAGCCCAGCCCATCCTGCCAAGCAGGGGGATGGCGACCCCACTGCCTCCCTCCAGGTCCTTTGGAGTGAGACCTGCCTGGGTATCCGTGGCCCAGGGCAGGTGGGTGAGCATCAGGGCAGTACCAAGGGGTCAGTCCCTGCCCTCCTGCCCAGGGTGGCTCCCTCTCATTGTCTCCTTCTGGTAGCCACTACCTGAACCTCATGATGTCCACGAGAGGACCCAGGTCAGGAAGGTGGCTGCACCCGCCCTTGGGGAGGAGGGGGACATAGGAGGCATCGGAGAGGGGGTCCCTTTCCTGCAGGAATTTCTGCAGCCCTTGAGCCAAAAATGCCAGGCAGCTGGACCCTGGTTTGAGTTCCCAGAAGGCAGCAGTGGGAACTCTTGCCCCTTATACAGATTTGACAAAAAGCATTTGCTCCCCGGCGCTGCACCTTGCTGGGTGAGGGGCTGAGGCTCCAGCGGGGACCAGGGCTCCAGCCCCAACCCTCACCAGACCAAGCTCCCCAGTCTCTTCTAGAAAGGGACCTTGTCATTGTCCTGCGGCCCGCTGGACCACAGCACCCTCCAGCCTCCCAGAGCCACCCATCCCCCAGCCTGGAGGGCTCCCACTCTGAGGGGCTTGGCTGTGCTCTGAGGGGCTGGGGTGTGCTCTGAAGCGGGCAGTGCCCAGTTTGTGTGCAGAGGGCAAGGGTGCAGCCCCTCAGCCTGGCCAGGGGCTCTGGGCCCATAGGGCACTCCTGGGGACCAGGCTGGGGACAGGCTGCCAGGGGTTTGGACAGAGCCGGCGAGGTTCTGGAGTAAGCTGTGCTTCCGCCGGGTCCTGCAGTGCTAAATATAGCAGACAGGGAGGGGAGTTTCCGGTTACAACCCCCTCTCCAGTGCTGGGAAATCAATGCCAGCTCCATTAGGCCCAGCAGCGCTGCCTGCTGACCCACCCCATCAGGCTGCGGAGCAGAGTGAGGGGCTGGACTGCACCCAGGTCCGGGTGCCCTGTCACCTGTCCCCTCGGTGCTTTGGGGGCCAGACCCACCTGGTGCCTGCGAGAGGTCCCTCTGAGGCAGTGGGCAGCCGCTGCCGGTCAGCCCGGAGGGCCCGCTGCACTCTCATGGGGTCACCAGGCAGGCTGCTGGTAAGGGCAGCACAGCAGGGCTGCTGTGGGTCAGGCAGAGCTCCTGTCCTGCGAACATCCTGCTGCGGCCTCATCTGGGTAGAGGGAAGCTGAGGCTGGCCAAGACCCACGCACCCATACGTGACCGCCTCTCCCAGGCACACACCTCATACCAGACAGCCCCTCTGCGGCAGCCCTGTCACTGGCCTTGCTGATGCCCACAGGGTTCCACCTGCGCCACAGTCAGCATTTGCATACAGGTGGCACTGCTTTTGTGGGCCCCTGAGGCACAGCCTCCTCAGGACAGCCTCCAATGCCAGGCTGCCTGGCACTGTGCTGGATGACAACAGGGGGTCAGTCCCCACCTCCCCACCCAGGGTGCCCCCCTGCAGGGTACTGAGGCTCCCTTCACCTCACAGTCCCCTTCTCCACCTTCCTGGGAGCCAGAGCCTGGACCTAATGATGTCCAGGAGAGGATCCTGCCCAAGACTGATGGCCCAGCAGTGCCCTCAAATGCCCACAACCAGTGCCAACACAGCCATTTAGCTGTGGAGCCCTTCCTGTGCACCTGTGGCCCAGGAAGCAGACCAGGCCAGTGGGGTTCCTGCCCCACAAGCATTGTGGGCACCTGGGAAGCAGCTCTGAGCTGCACGCACCTCCCACAGCCCCACCCTCAGGACATGTCAAAAGGCAAGGCCAGGGCATACAGGCCAGAGATGCTCAGGGGCCAGTAGAGCCTGGTGCTGGGCGGCCCAGGCTGAGGCCGTGCTCCGGGACCAGGATCGGGTTAGCACCAGGAACCTGGCCCATGTCAAGGAGAACACTGGCCCTGTGTCCCCACCCTGTGTGCCACCCCCTCCTCTGGGGGCCTGCAGACATTTCTGCATACCCCACAGGCCGAGGAAGGTCCCCTGGAAAACTTCCAAGGTCGGGGGTGCATGGACAGCTACTGGGGCCCCCGACATGGGGCAGCTTTGGCTCCAGGCTCCTGTGGAGTGGCTCTAGCCCAGCTCGTCAGGGTGGGGACCGCTCACTTGCCCCAGGAGCAGGCAGCGCACTTTCCCTGCAGTGAGCAGCCTGCAGTGCTGCCTGCCCCATCCCGACACCCGAGGACTGGCTCAGCCACCACTCCTGTGAGTACAGCTCACGCTGCAGCCCCGTGACCAGCAGGCCCACCTCCGGGCCTGCCATGCCACCCTCCATGAGTCCCAGACCCCACCCCTCCTAGTTCCAAGAGAAGGCACAGCCTGGCCCTGCCCATGGCATCCCCAGGCCTGTCCTCAGCCCCACAGCAGCCACTTGCATGGCCTGCCACCAGTTGCTCCTGCTACAGGAGAGCTCGCCATGTCCCGAGGGCCATCTCAGGTCAGGGTCACTGCTCCCCGCCCCTTCCCCAGTCCTCTCCAAGGCCCTGGTCACAGCTCAGAACCAGCAGGCAGAGGCTGGAGCTATGTAAGCCTTTATTGGGTCTGCAGAGTGTAGGGTAAGTGGCCAAGACTGGCCTCTGTCTAGAACCCTGGATCTCACTGGAGATCCAGGTTGGGGGCCACCTGGCTGAGGAACCACGAGACACCAAAGATGACGCCGAGGGTCTTCGGGATGTCCGGGTTGTCTGCAAAGGCCTGGGCGCCTTCCAGCGGCAGGTGCACCACCTCAATGAGCTCACCTTCCTCTGCCAGGCCCCCACCTGGACCACTACGCTGGGCGTCTGTCACCTCTGTGTAGAACATGGTCTGTCTGGAGCCAGTCAGTCCCACTCCAGACCTACGGGTTGAGACAGGGTCTGCTGAGTCGCCCTGCTGGCCCCCTGGCCCTTCTACCACCCTCCGACTCACCCTCTCTATTCTGCTCCCTCCAGCCCTCCAGTAGGCAGGACTGTGGGATGCCCTCTCCCACCAGATGCCCACCTGGTGTGCACGCCTGTGGCCCCTCCACCAGCAGGGCATCCCTTCCCTGATCAGGTTGTACTCGCCAGGTGGGGAGGGTGTTGTAGATGTGATTAAGGACCCTAAGCAGTGACTTGAGCTCATCAAAAGGGAGAGCATCCTAGGCAGGCATGGCCCAATCAGGAAGCCCTCCGGAGAGTGTTTCAACGCCAGAGAGGGAGAAATTCGGACCTGTCCTGCTGGCCCTGAAGAGGAAGCAACCGCCATGCTGGGAGGGGCCAACAGCCAGCAGAGAGGTGGGACCCAGTTGCCAGCCACCAGGACGTGAATTCTGCCATAACCATGTGGGCCAAGGATACCCCATGCCCCCATGAGATTGCAGATCCGGCTGACAACCTGCCTGCCACCTGTCAAGGCTGAGCAGAAGACCCCAGCCCTGTATGCAGCTCCCAACCACAGACGCCCTGAGGCTGTTCCCGGTGTTGTCTGGAGCCCCTCAGTCTGTGGCTGGCTGCAGAGGCCCATGCCAGACCCCAGCCCATACCTGGGGACACAGGCTGGCTGGGAAGCAGGGACAAACCCAGCAGGCTGGGAATGGCCTTCCCACAAGGGTTCCCCACCAGGAACCCACAGGACACAAGTTTCAAACTAGGGACAGCATGCATTGACCCCCCCGCAGCATGGCAGAGTGGGGTGGGGTGGCAGCGAGGTCCCCAGGATCAGGCCCAGTGGCCCAGGCTGGGGAGGGGTGAGACGGAGCCCCCTCCCTCAGTGGGCAGTGGCCAGAAGGGGGCTGCTGGCAGCCAGGAGGGGTCAGGCACCAAGGGAAGGTGCCTGGACTGGCGTGTGTGGAGGGAGACCACAGGCTGGGAGGACAGGATGGCAGAGGGACCAGGCTGCATTCTGGAACAGGACGGGGAAAGCGAGGTGTGGATCTGGGGAGAAACGGGACTGAGGGGCATCTGG
Organism: Theropithecus gelada; assembly: GCF_003255815.1. NCBI lineage: Eukaryota > Metazoa > Chordata > Mammalia > Primates > Cercopithecidae > Theropithecus > Theropithecus gelada. Next base: position 106,723,024 of record NC_037675.1, read on the forward strand.
GAAGATGACCAGGGGGTGGGGGAGCCCTGGCTCGCCCCAGGAGGGGCTGTCGGGTACCATGAACCGAGGCCAGCCGGAGGCCTGCAGGGTGGAGGCCGCCCTCTGAGATGGGCCCAACATGCATGGGCAGGGAACAGAACTGGGGGCTTCCATGCCCCACCCCCAAGGCCTCCCCAACCCAGACTGACCTTACCCAGCTGCTTCCTTGCCCTCTAGCCCCTCACCTCCCGCAGACCCCTTCCTGATGGCCCATTTCCGGTGGCGGCCACAGCTGCACCTCTGGGGGAAGTGGCGGGTCTGGGGTTTCCAGCCCCGGTTTCCGCTGGCTTGTGAAGGAGAAGGCCCGGCCCTTGGCCCGGGCTGTAGAGGAACCTACCAGCCAGGCTGGGCAATGCCTCCCCCACCCCAGGGCACGTTCCAACTTCACTCCATCACGCCCCAAGCTGACTGCCTCCCCGGGCCTTGTCCTTTGCAGTGGCAGGTAAGAGGCCTGGCTCACCTCCAGAATCAGACACAGGAGCCACGGGCCCTGCCACAGGGTGGGCGAACTTTGCTGTCACTCCAGCCCCCCATCAGGCCCTCAAAGACAGACGCCCTGACCCCTAGTCGGCCGCATCTCCAGTCCTGCGTCCCTGAAGCCACGGCCTGCTCTTCACAATGCAAGTCTAAGCAGCATGCCCACTTCCCAGAGCCCTCCTTGGCTCCCCAGCACCCTCACAATCAGGCTGTGGCCCAGAGCTTGTGCCAGTAGAACCACCGCGGCCCGGGCTGCTTGACCACTTGCCCTGAGAGCCTATGCCGTGCAGCCCCTCTGCCCGGATTCTGCCCAGGCCCACCTCCTCCAGGGGGACCAAGGGGACTCCAACCCCTCCCATGCCTCCCAGCTGTGCTCAGTACCACGGGCCAGGGAGGTGGGGGCACAGTGGGCATGGCCGGCCACGGGGTGTACACCTGCAGAAAACGAAGGCCCATCCTTCACACCCAAGTCCACCCTTCGGCGTGGAAATTCTGTTTTGCTGAGATGGAGTTTCACTCTTGTTGCCCAGGCTAGGGTGCGATGGCCCAATCTCGGCTCACCGCAACCTCCGCCTCTGGGTTCAAGCGATTCTCCTGCCTCAGCCTCCTAAGTAGCTGGAATTATAGGCTCCTGCCAGCACACCTGGCTAATTTTGTATTTTTAGCAGAGACAGGGTTTCTCCATGTTGGTCAGGCTGGTCTCGAACTCCTGACCTCAGGTGATCCGCCTGCCTTGGCCTCCGAAAGTGCTGGGATTACAGGAGTGAGTCACCGTGCCTGGCCCAGCGTGGAAATGCTGCCTTTAACTTGGAGTCCACCTACCCAGGCAGGAACGCACCCAGGTGAAGTCCTTGAGGCTGCTGAGGCGGGAGGGCCGCAGGTTCAACCCTGAGTGGCCCATGTGCTGGGCTGACAGGCTCAGAGACTTCTGGTGCTTCTCCCAGTGGAGTGGGCCCTAGCCTCTGGAGGAGGTTGTGGAGGCTGGTGCTCAGCTGGTGGGGCTGGGGGGACTCTGTGACACCCTCCTCCTTCCCCAAGACCTCAGCTGGAGTCAGGAGCCCATCGTAGTGTCCCTGGGGAAGTGGATGGGCTTCATCCCAACATCTTGTCCTGGGAAGGCAACCCCAGCTGGCAGGCCTTATGGGGCAGGAGTTGGCGCCTCGACTTTGGTGGGGTCACGTCCCAAAGCACAGGCTCCAGGCCGTGCCTCTTCCCCAGGAGAGCTGGAGCCACCCCTTCTCCAGCCCAGGACACAGCTTCTCCCTCATTCCTGAGCCACCCTCTGAGAACAGAGCTGTGACTCACCCCCACCCCCAGCACCCGGTCTTAATCCTACAGGAAGTAGAGGCACCTGTCAGCAGCAGCTGCCACCCGGCCTGCCCCACACGGCTGGGGGCCGCGGGCTGGAGGCATGGGGCTGAGACGCTCCAGAGAGCCCCAAGAGCCCAGGTTCCGGCCTGGCTTAGGATCTAAGGCGCGCTCTGTCCAACCCTCCCCTAATCCCATGTTGAAAAACAAGGAGAAATCCATCCTGCTTGCACACTCCCAGGGACGGGGCCCTCACCCTCTCCCAGAAAGCCTCTCCCATCTCCTGAGCCACACCACAGACCTGAGGGCCTGGTCCCACTCACCAGTATGTGGCGACCCGGCGCAGATCAGACGGGGCCAAGTGGTAGCCACACTCCTCCCAAGCCTCCTTGCAAGCCACTTCCTCCAGCGAGAGCCCAGGCTGGTCCACAAGGCCGGCACACAGCTCAACTGTCACCCCCGCTGAGCCGGGCAGGGCTGGCTGCAGCTCCCGGGGCCTGTCCTGGTCTACAGCTGCTAGGGACCCTGGGAAGTGGCGCTCCACCTCGCCCGCATACACAGCTGCGTGGGAGGAAGCCAGACTATGCTCACAGCCACGTGGTGGCCACCTCCAAGTCACCCGTGCAGCCAGGCCCCCTCACAGGGCCTCAGCTTCCCCTGGAGCCCCCTCCCACATCTATATTCAGACCCTCAGGACCACAGGGACCTGAAGGTGACCCTGCAGATCCCCTTCCCACCCCAGCTGGCCTCACCTGGCCGGAACTGCTTCACCAACACCAGGCTCCTCCGAGAAGAGTTGAATAAGAGAACGGTCACGCTGTGTACGGTGGGAGGGGCTCAGCACAGAAGCACTCCACTGGCCCTGCTTGGGGCCCTGCCTCCCACCTTTCTGTTCCCAGCATGGCCATCCCACCTCCTTGCCAGCAGCCCAGGGAGGTCAGGCCCCTTGCTCAGATAGGATGGCTGAGGCCCAGGCAGGACAAGAGCTTTCCAGGGTCACAGTCCGGCCAGGACCCAGACCTGCTGTATTCCAGCTGGCAGGATGGGAGGCAGGGGGCAGGGAAGGACACACGGGCAGCTGAGTAGGTCAGGGTGCTAGCAGCTGCGGCCGGGTGACTGACAGGACGTTTGGCCCTCACTGACCAGCTGCCCACCAGCCACACTCCTCGACCCACGTCGCCATCCAGCCCAGACCCTGGATGCTAGGGGCAAAGGCTCCAGGATGACCTCTCCCTGCCCTGAGAGGACTTGCCCACCATCACGGTCCTGGTGGCCTGAGCTAAGGCCTGACTCAGCCCCCAGGCCTCAGGCTGACCCCTCCGGGACAGGAAACCCAGAGGCCGGGCAGAGAGAAGGGACTTTTGGAGCCCCGCAGGGAACAGAAACATCAGGGAGGAGAGGGCCCCTTCCCCCTGGGCCCAGTGTTCCCGTGGACATCAGTCTGGGGCTTCCCCAGTGGCCGGGCTGGGCCAGGCTCTCACCTGTCATGCGTCTTCATGAAGTCCCAGGACTTCTGGGCACCGTTCTAGAAGAGGCAGATCAGCGGTTACAATGTGCCAGGATGGGCAGAGGTGCTTGGGGAACCAAGGAGGCCACAGACCCGCCGCACCCACTCCAAACCAGGGAGATCGGCTCATGGCCTGGGCCCACAGGACCCAGGAGCTGCAGCTCCCGTGGGCAGAGGAGCAAGCAGCCTGGGAGGGGCAGGGAGGTCGAGGACAGCCTAATACCCTAGGAGTGAGGCAGAAGACCAGGGCAAAAGGCAGGGAAGGTGTCCAGGCACCCCATGAAACACTGCCCAGCACAGACCGGGCACAAGGGGCTGCAGAGAGACGCACACTGTCACCAAGTATAGGAAGGCTCATGGAGGCTCAGGGAGGCTCAGGGAGGCAGGCATGACCCCCTCACAGCAGGGCAGGGAGGGCCCCACAGGCAGAGGAGAGATCAGGTTTTCCTGCTGAAGCTTCCTTGGGCCACTGAACAGGGGGAGACAGGAGGGCAGGAGGGGCCAGCACCAGGAGTGGATGGGGCAGGTTGGCGCCCCAGCCAGGTAGGAGATGGCACTGCAGGACTCTGTGACTGTTGTGATGGTGACCGGGCTGGGCCCCGCCTCCCACCCTCCCATCCTCAGTTTCTGGCCGTGGCTCTCCCACATACCCTGTGGTCCTGTTCTCCTGTGGCCACCCTCCACCTTCCCCCTCCACACGCTGGGCACGCCGCCCTGGCAGGCCCCTGCACCCTGGGTGGGCAGGTGTGTGGGCTGGGCCTGCTGGGGGAGGCTGGAACTGACGGATTCTGAGATGCACTCCCATCCTGGGGGCTGGGCCTGGGGTCCCATCTCTGGCAAGCTCAGCCCATCTGCCACTCCGAGGCCCAGGTGAGCTGCTCATCCCACCCTGGGGGCTCTGCCCAGGCTGTGAAATGGACAGAGCCTGAGCGGCAGAGACACAGGAAGTGCAGCCAGGACTGCAGAAGAGGGAAGAAGCCTTCCTGAGGACTTCCTGGAAGAGGTGACGGAAGTGAGGGAAGGGATTCTGGGCAGGCAGAGGCACAGAGGCCCTCTGAGCTTGGCTGGCAGGCAAAGGCGTCCTGGGAGGAGAGTGCCCATTTCCAAGGGAAGGGAGGGCCAGTGTCCCGCGCAGGTCAGGATGCCCAAGAGGCCGTGGGGTACCACTCCCGGGAGGCGAGCCCAGGCCTGCCTGACATCCAGCCACCTCAGAGCCAGCCACCCAGCCAGGGCAGGCTTCAGGGAAGCCCCCTGCCCACAGCCTGCCATGTGCCTGCTATGCCCATGCCCCCTCCCCACCACTGCTTCCCCCTGAGTAACATCACCCCATGCAGGTCTCAAGGACCCTCTCAGCTCAAGGTCAAAAGTGTGTCAGACCCTTAGATCCAGCCAGGTCAAGGTGCAGGAAGGTTCAGGGAGGCCACTGAGGCCTGGGAAAGAGGGGCAGGGCTGGGTGCAAACAAAGCCCCATCACCTCAGAGCCATGGGGGTCCCCTGCCTTTGGTCTGCCTGACATCACAGGCCTCCCCTGGCTGGATGCAGCAAAAAGCTGAGGGCTGCAGCTGTCCCTGGGTGGCGGCCAAGGTCCAACCCAATGTCCCTTGGCCCTGAGAAGACGCCGCCCGGCCTGAGCCTGCATCCGTGTCCACCACAGCCACGGCCCACACCAGCTCAGCTCTGGTTACCAGAGCCCCTCAGCAGAGCTGTGCCAGTGGGCTGCCCGCTGAGGCTGCGAGGGCTGCCCTGAGCGCTTCACAGGAAGTGAGGGAGAGAGTGCTGCCACCAGGGCCACAGAGGGCACCTGCCTGGGCTGCCCTGTACCTGCTGCCTGAGGCCCAGCCCTGTGGGGACTGTGCAGCCACAAGCAGGCATCCCATGTGGCCATCAGGGAAAAGGGCAGTGACCCCATGTCCCCACCTGCTGTACCTCGACTGATCCCAGCTGCCCCCCGCCAGCACCACCAGCTTAGCTTTGCCTTGGGGAGAGCCAACAGGACTCCCGCCACAGGGAAAGTGAGGGGCACAGGGCCTCTCTCAGGCTGGGGGCTAAGAGGGCTTCACAAGGATGGTGAGGGGCAGCATCCTGGATGTGATGGGGGGGACAGGATGCCCCCTGAGGGAGGCAGGCAAGCAGAGGGGCACGGCGACCTGGACCACCTGACCTGATAAGAGAGGCTGGGGGTGCTGGACTGACTGTGGCCAGGAGGGTAGTCTTTGCCTAAATGGCATGCAGGAGCTCTGGCAGAGGGGAGATCTGCTGGGGGCCGGCGGGCATGCAACAAAAGGTGGGGCCCGAACCGGACAGGGCTGGGCTTAGAGGAAGACAGGCTGGGACTCAGTGATCCACTGGATGTGGGAAGAGGATGGCAGTAGCTCCTTCACCCAACACATATGCCTCATGCCTGTAATCCCCATGCTTTCAGAGGCCAAGAGTTTGAGGCCAGGAGTTCAAGACCAGCTTGGGCAGCAGTGAGACCTCGTCTCTACAAAAAAATTTAAAAATCAGCCGGGTGTGGTGGTGTGCACCTGTGGTCCCAGCTACCGGGGCAGGCACTAAGGCAGGAGGATCGCTTGAGCCCAGGAGGTTGAGGCTACAGTGAGCTGTGATCATGCCACTGCACTCCAGCCTGGGAGACAGAGCAAGACCCTGTCTCAAAAACAAAAGAAAACAAAATATTCCTTGTTAACCTACCATGTGCCTGGTGCCAAGTGAGGCAACACAGCCCCTCGTGTCGGGGCCTGGCATGGGAGAATGTGACACCCTAGGAGGTGGGGAAGGCTGAGCTTAGGCAGATGGAGACTCCAAGGAGGTGCCCTCCCTGGAAAAAACCCCAAAGAGGAAGCCCACTTTGAGACTCGCTCAAATTCTCACTCAGCTCCTTCTCCCACCTCCCTGCTTCCACCCTCTGCACTCCTTGCTCCTTCCTCCTCGGCCCAGCTATCTCCTCCTTCAAGTTGTAGCATGAGAGCCACCATTTCCAGGAAGCCTTCCCTGATCCCCAGGGCAACCAAGGAGTCCCACTGCCAAAAGGGTCGGATTCCGGGGACGGGAAGGATAGGGCCCAGCAATGCTTCCTTGAAAGGATGAGTGGTGTCCCCTCAGATGTCCCTCCTGCGGCCCCTCCCCGGCCTGGGGGCTCACTGGGTCGGGGAACCCGCGATCCGGCGGGCGGAGAAGGGGCCGACCCGGAGCTCGGCGGGAGTCGGGGGCGGGGCTCCGGGGCGGGGCCCGCAGCGCAGAAGGCGGTGGGCGGGACGCGGGTCGTGGGCTGGGCCGCCGGCGGGGACGCGGAGGGCGCGGGGACGCGGGCTCACCTGGCGGTAATGCAGCGTGAGCGGCCGCAGGTAGGGTGAGGCGGCGCAGCGGCCCACGGACGCTCCCTCGATGCGGTCCATGGCGGCGCCAGGACAGGCGGGGGTCCCGACCGCAGTGGGGACCAACCCGGGGCAGCGCCCTGGCAGGACGGGAGCTTTCGGGCGGGCGCGTGACGGCGGCTCTGAGCATGCTCCGTGGGTGCGCGGGGCGGGGCGGGGCGGGGCGGGGCGGCCGAGGTGGGCGGGGCTCGCAGGTGCCACCTGTCGGGTGCTGCGCGCCTGGGGGCGCCGGTCGCCGCGTGCCAGGGGAGCCGCGCAGGCACGTGGGCGTCGCGCAGAGGAAGGACTGGCTGGGTCGATCCCGGCCGCCGGACGGAGCCAGCCGGACCGGGGTACAGTGCTTGGGTGGGACTCGGGACCTCTTGGCTGGGGGAGGGAGGGCCTGGAGGTGGTTGGAGCCAAGAGCCTGCCCGTTTGGGGTGCCTCTGAGGATGAACCACAACCCTGAGATTAAGTTACTCCAGGGGTCCGCGGGCGGGGCCGGGGGCGGAGCAGCGCCCCAGGGAGGGAGGGACTGGGCCCAGGAAGAGAGTCACGGGAGACCAGAGAGAGGGCCCTGGAAAGAAGCCAGGGGAGAGGAGAGTGGGGCGCGGGAGGGGCCAAAGCTTGGGCCAAGGGGGCTTCCCCTCGAGGTTGCTGATGTCCAGGGTGGCTGGGAGCTGCCACGCTGTCTCTGCAGCTGTCCCTCCTCCACTCAAAAGCCGCTGCCCTTCCCTCCTCCTGCAAGTTCTACCTTGATGACGGTCCTTCCTGGGTGTGGAAGGGTCCCAGGCAGCTGCAGTTCTTCCTTGGGCATGGATTCCAAGGACCCCTTCCAAATGCCACCACGGCCTCCACAGGGGCTGGAAACAATATTGAGGCAAGGGAGCTAAGGCCCACACTGGCCCTGAACCCTGACCTGCACCTGCTTTCTGAACTATGGCCCAGGGGAACAGGCTCAGGGTGGACTGGCCATGTGGGCTTGAAATAGACTCCCAGATCCTTGTTCACTATTGCTGTGTAACGAAACACTCCAAAGCTTAATGCCTTAAAGTGCCCCTTTATTGCCTGGCCTATGGATCGCCCAGCTCAGCCAGGCAGCCCTGCCTTGGGGTCTCTCTGCAGTTGTAATCAGGTGGCAGCTGGGGCTGGAGTCGTCTGAAGGCCAAACGGGGTGGACCGTCCAGGATGGCCTCTTCACCCCTGGCCCTCAGTTGGGTGGCTGGAACAGCCAGGGCCAGCTGGCCTCCCTTGTGGCTGGTGTGGGCTTCCCCGAAGCCTGGTGGTCTCAGGGTAGTCGGATTCTCCCGTAGCAGCTGGCTTCTTCCAGAGCATGTTCACCAGGCCAGGCCAAGCTGCCAGGCTTTGTGTGACCTGGCCTCAGATGTCATATGGTGTCATTCCTACTGCATCCTGTGGGTCAGAAAGTCCTGGGCCACCCGCAGATTCCAGGGAAGGGGTATCACCAGGTGGGAACGCTGGGGAACACGGTCATGAAGCCAGCATCCAAGTCCAGCTGTCACCGCCCCAGTAGCTCTACAGGGGCCTGTGTCTCCCCGCTTTAGCCATTCCTCCTGGTGTCCCAGAAGCCAGAGTTTACCCACCAGAGCACCCAGCCCAGAAGCTGGCCCCACCCCACCCCACAGCCAGGCAGGCCTCTTCCTCTGGTGCACGAGGGGCCCAGGGTAAGTGCGCGTCTTCGCATGTCCCGTGCAGTCCCCTTCCTGCCTGTGATTGTGTGGAAAATGAGGATGAGTCTCAGCTTCCAGCAGCAGCAGCCCTGGGGCAGGCAGAGGCAACAGCAGCCCCATCAAGGAGCCCCTGGGAGAGCCAGCAGCTCTACAGAGCACCGTGCTCCTCAGACTCACTCAGGTCGAGGTGCCCGGCAGTGCAGATTGCAGAGCTGAGGTGCATGAAAATATCAGCAAGGTACCTGCTGTGGGACGCAGCCTGGTGGCTCCTCAAAAAGTTAAGCGTAGAATTATCCTGTGGTCCAGCAACTGTCTTCCTGGGTGCCTACCCAAAGGAGTTGAAAACAGACACTCAGACAGATGCTTGTTCACAACAGCCAAAGGGAAGAACAACACAAGCATCCGTTGCCAGGTGAATGGATCCACAAAATGCAGTGTAGACGTGTAAGGTAACATGACTCAGCCATGAGGAGAGAAATTCCCACACAGGCTACAGTGTGGATGAACCTTGAGACATTATGCTCAGCAAAAGAAGCCAGACACAAAGGCCACGTCTTCCACGATTTTGTGTATATGGAATGTCCAGGCCGGGCGTGGTGGCTCACGCCTGTAATCCTAGCACTTTGGGAGGCCGAGGCAGGCAGATCACATGATGTCAAGAGGTCGAGACCAGCCTGGCCAACATGGTGAAACCCTGTCTCTACTAAAAATACAAAAATTAGCCAGCTGTGGTGGTGCGCACCTGTAATCCCAGCTACTCGGGAGGCTGAGACACGAGAATCGCTTGCACCCAGAAGGCAGAGCTTGCAGTGAACTGAGATCTTGCCACTGCACTCCAGCCTGGGTGACACAGCAAGACTCCATCTTGAAAAAGAGAGAGAGAGAGAAAGAAACAAAAGAGGCCGGGCGCGGTGGCTCAAGCCTGTGGTCCCAGCACTTTGGGAGGCCGAGACGGGTGACACTGCACTCCAGTCTGGGCGACAGAGCGAGACTCCATCTCAAAAAAAAAAAAAAAAAAAAAGACAAGAAAAGAAAGAGAGAGAGAAAGAAGGAAGGAAGGAAGGAAGAAAAGAAAAGAGAAAAAAGAAAGAAAAAAGAAAGAAAGAAGGAAACGTCCAGAACAGGTAAATCCATGAGACAGAAAAGCAGCTGCGGGCTGGTAGAGCTGAGGGCAGGGAGAATGAAGAATGCTGACTAATGGATGCTGGGTTTCCTTTCCTTTTGGGGTGAAGAAAGCGTTCTGGAACTAAGTGCTGGTGGTCGCACAACAGTGTGAATGTACTACATGGCACTCGGTGTGCACTGTGAAGTGGTTAATGTTCTGTGAATTTCAGTTCCATTTTAAACAAATTTTATTTAGAGACAGGGTCTCATTATGTGGCTTAGGCTGGACTTGAACTCCTGGCCCCAAGCAATTCCCCCACCTCGGCCTGCTGAGTAGCTGGGACTACAGGTTCACACTACCATGCCTGGCTCGGTTCAATTTTTTGTTTTTTAAAAAGGAAAAACCCATGTCACTGAGGCTGTTCAGGAACATTCCACGCTGTCTGTGACCATAGGGCCACTGCCCACCCATGGAGCTGAGGACAGGGCAAGCGAGACCTGCTGTCCCTCCTCACGAGATGGAAAGGGAGACAAGGCAGAAGCAGCCCAGACACTTTACCAGTTCCTTCTGTGCACTGGGGTGGCTCAAACAGGGGGTTCGGGACAGGCCTAATGTCACAAGGAGTTAGGACAGGCATGCCAACAGGCAGAGGACAGCCTCCCTGAGGACACGACACTCCCCAGAAACCCAAAGATCCAAGTCAGGAGAAAGGAAGCTGTCCTGGCAGGAGGAGACCGAGGCCGGAAGAGGCGTCATGGCCCTGGAGGCAGTTCCCTTGGCCTGTGTTTGGCACATCCCCTGGGGCACTGGGAGTCTTGGAGGGGTTGGGCAGGGCAGGTGGTCAGATGCCCCTGTGGGAGGTCACCGAGACTGCCTGGGGCCAGGGGAGGAGGGGACTGGTCTGAGGGCCTTTGGCTGTCCAGCGCGGTGGCTGTGCAGAGGGTGGCTTTGGTCCCCATGGAAGCGGGTGCAGGAGGAGGTGGAGGAGGAGCTTGGTTTGGGGAGGGGCTGCAGGAGGGGGAATGAGAGGACTCAGTGTGGCCAGGTGGCCTGAGTCACGGTGGAGAGCTCTGAAAAGCCACCTCTGGCTTTGGCAGTGTGGGGGCTTCGGAGACCCTGCTGAGTGTAGTGGCAGAGGCCCCTGCAGACGCCCTGTAGCAGGGCCAGAGGGCACCAGCGTCAGCTCCCCAGGGCTGCCAAGACAAACCACTGCCAACCCAGCAGCTGGGAACAGCACAGCCATGGCCTTCCAGCCCTGGGGGATGAGTGTCCAAAATGCATCCCGCCGGGCGAGGGTCAAGGGTCACAGGGCGGCTCCTTCTGTGGGCTCCAGGGGAAGATCCATTCCTTGTCCTCTCCAGCTTCCCGAGGTGCCCCCGGCCCCCTCCTCACCTTCGAGGCCAGCAGAGTGCCCCTCCGTCCTCTCTCTGACTCTGCTGCCATCCTCCATCTCCACCTCCACCCTCCTGTTGTCTCTTCTGAGGCCCTTGTGACCACATGTAGGGCCCCCCGGGTCACCCAGGACCATCTTCCCGTCTTGGGTCCTTCTGTAGTCAAACCTGCTAAGTCCCCTTTGCCACCGAAGCTCCATACTTGCGGGTTCTGGGGATCCAGGTTTGGACTCTGGGGAGGATGCATCAGGAGGGCATCACCACCACAGCAGGACCCTGTGGCACCAGGATCTCCACAGCAGGACCCTGTGGCACCAGGATCTGCGGCCTGGGGCCTTGCCTCGAAGCAAGTGGGCCGGTTTCTTGCAGGACACCGAGGAGATTGCTGTGGGCTTCTGTCCTTCCTATGTAAGGGGAGTGAGGCAAGGTCCCCTGCTAAGGATGAGATGGGAGGGGAGGGAGGCAAAGTGGCCTCGTTGGCAGGGAGCTTGAGTGCGGGCCCCGAGGGAGCCTGGGGAGCAAGGCTTCCTGGTGACGCCCGGCTGGGGGATGCTCCTGGGCCATGCTGGATGCAGGGCAGGTACAAGGGGGACCACTGGGCTCCTCCAGGGCTCAGATCCTTCCCAGTAAGGTCACAGGCAGCAAGTGGGTCAGAGAGTTGAGGACGATGAACAGGGAGCTCCAGACATGACAGAGCCCAGGTGAGGGGCTGGGGGCTGGGGAGGACATGGGGAGCCAGGGGCAGGAGGGATGTAGGGGAGCCGGGGGCGGGGAGTCCGAGGTAAGTGCAGAGGGAGTGTCCCAAGAGAAGCTGGGTTGAGGGGAAGTTGGAGGAGGGTCAGGATGGGGGGTCAGAAGGTCTGGGGTGTGGGCACGGAAGTCCACTTGGTATGGGCAGGAGTTGGGTGCAGAGTGCTCATAAGTGAGCAGAGTGGCAGGCTCCAGGACTGGCCGCGGGGGTGTAAGGGGGTACAGCAGAGACCACACCCAGAGGAACAGCAGGGGGCTGGGCCGTGTGTGTGTGTGTGTGTGTCTGTGTGTGTGTATGTGTGTGTCTGTGTGTGTGTGTCTCGTAGGGTTCATAAGCAAAATTCTACTTTTGAAATAACTAAACTTACATTTCAGTTACTATACTTTGTATGTATAACCTAAGTATGGCAATTTCTGACATGTAATATTGTCATCTGTGAACTTTCTTCTTTCATCAGGATCTAACTCTGCAAAAAGTGTCTGTGAACATGTATGACTTTTAAATATTTGCCCAGATTCAGTATGATTACCCACTCTTTTGTACTTAGTGAATATAGTGAATATGATGTATCTAGTACACTACTGTAATTCTAAATCAAATTTTTTCACGTCTTTACACTTCTGTAAATAGGATATATCTTATAATTGATGGTATTTTTAAGTACTTTTTCTTAGTAGTACACATTATATTGATTTTTTTGTTTTACAATNGTGTGTGTGGGGGGGTGTGTGTGAGTGTGGGGGGTATATGTGGGGGGTGTGTGTGTTTGTGAGTGTGTGTGCAGCCAAGCTTCTGCACTGAGTGGGAACAGGGCGGCTTCACTAAGCAAAGGGGCCGAGCAGGTTGGAGCTCCTGCGACCCAGGAGCGCGCTGCAGAGGAGGCTGAGTATGGAAAGGCTTCCTCCCAGGCCGAAGGTCCTGCCTTTGTGAGGTGCTTGGCAGGGAGAGCCCAGGAGCTCCTGTTTTTTTCTGGGCACCTGGAAAAGCCTTTTCTTTTCACCCTTGATAGGGAGTTTTGGTGATGGTTAGGTTGTTTTTTGGGGGTTTTTTTTGGTGGGGGGTTGTTTTTGTGTTAGGCAGGGTCTCACCCTTGCCCAAGTTGGAGTGCAGTGGTGCGATCTTGACTCACTGCAGCCTCGACCTCCTGTGCTCAAGTGATCCTCCCACCTCAGCCTCCTAAGTAGTGGGGACTACAGGTGCGCGCCACCACGCCCAGGCAATTTTTTGTATTTTTTGTGGAGATGAGGTCTCGCTATGTTACCCAGGCTGGTCTCAAACTCCTAGGTTCAAGCCATCCTCCCTCCTTGGCCCCCACAAAGTGCAATCAGGCATGAGCTGGTGACCCAGCCTGTTTTGCATGTCCTAAGCTATATTATCTTTTGTCTTGCCTAATCTCACAGTGGGCTCAACCTTACCCTGTCAGCTGGAAGTCCTAAGAGAAGAGAACTGAACAGAGCCTGGGGTCAAGGTGCCTTCAGCCTCCTGGGGACTTCACAGGAGCTGTTCAGGGCCATCAGTGGGTGGGGACTGGAGGATTCTAAGGATGCCCAGGTCCCCACAGTCAGGGCATCTGACAAGGCTGGTGGGGGCTGCTCTGCAGTTCTGCTTCTAAACCCCCAGGGCCTTCCCACCGTCTCCTAGGTCCCAGGCATGAGTCAGAGCACATACAGTGGGGAAGCAGCATCCTTAGCTGCACCGCAGGCGCCACCCGGTGTCACACTCTCTACTCTCAATGGCCAGCTCCCACGCGGGCACAGCCGGCCTCCAGACCCTCCCTTCACAGCCCTCTGAAGGCTCCCTTCCCCTTGCTCTGGTGGAGTCCGTCCTGCAGCCACTTCTTGAGACAGGGGTGCATGGAAGACACATTCTGAGCACTGTGCTTATCTGAGAATGTCTGTTACACTCTCATCCTTGAATGATAGCTGGGCTGGGTATAGAAGTCTAGCTAGGGCCGCACATGGTGGCTCACACCTGTAATCCCAGCACTTTGGGAGGCTGAGGCAGGTGGATCACATGAGGCCAGGAGTTTGAGATCAGCCTGGCCAACATGGTGAAACCCTGTCTCTAATAAAAATACAAAACACTAGCCGGACATGGTGGCACATGCCTGTAGTCCCAGCTTCTCAGGATGCTGAGGCAGGAGAATCACTTCAGCCCGGGAGGTGAAGGCTGGGAGTGATCTCAGTGAGCTGAGATCGTGCCCCTGCACTCCAGCCTGGGTGACAGAGTGAGACTCCATCTCAAAAAAAAAAAAAGAAGTCTAGGCTGGAAGTCACTTTCCTGCAGCGTTTTGCAGGCGTTGCTTCATTGTCTGTTTGCCTCCAGGGGCTGCTTCCACTTCTCCGGCCATGCTGAGGCCCGTTTGGGGACCTAACATACGTCCGTGTGGAGAATGTGCCGTGTGCCCTGGAAACGAGCACGCACTCTCTGTTCGCGTGTTACCCACATTGCCGCATCTTGGCCTGGGGATGCTTGAGCTGGCAGTTTCTGAAAGACGAGTTAGAGATAAAACTGAAATAGGAGGTGACATCTAGGATCGACTTCAAAATAATCACATTGGGAGAGGGAAAGGAGACGGCAGAGCTGACCCCATGCTGAAGACCACTGAGGCCTTCTCAAAAAAAAAAAAAAAAAAAGGGCATAGTGCAGAGAGGTGTGGGAACCAGAGCCAGCCCAGAGTGGTGGCGGGCATGTCACTCTTACTCCTGTGGCTTCGCCGCTGCGTCAGAGCGGGGGTGGTCCGCACACTGTGTCTGCCGCAAGGCCCGTGATGAGCCATGGCCAGATCCAGGATGTAACCCAACAGCAGATCCAAGAAGAGTTCAACATAGTGGCCGGGCGCGTTGGCTCACGCCTGTAACCCCAGCACTTTGGGAGGCCGAGACGGGCGGATCACGAGGTCAGGAGATCGAGACCATCCTGGCTAACACGGTGAAACCCCGTCTCTACTAAAAAATACAAAAAACTAGCCGGGCGAGGTGGCGGGTGCCTGTAGTCCCAGTTACTCGGGAGGCTGAGGCAGGAGAATGGCCTAAACCCGGGAGGCGGAGCTTGCAATGAGCTGAGATCTGGCCACTGCACTCCAGCCTGGGCCACAGAGCGAGACTCCGTCTCAAAAAAAAAAAAAAAAAAAAAATACAGTTCAACATGAAGGAGACAGGAGAGCCAGGGATATTCCCCAGGTTTTCTGGCCCAAGCACCTGGGAGGTTAGCCCACCTGGAACAAGGGCAGATGCGGTTTGTTTGTTGTGGAGCTGGGTGGAGTGTCCTTGGGAAACTGGGTATTCACATGCAAAAGGAGAAAGTGGATCTTCACCAACCGCCCTGATCACCTAACTCAGGCCGGGCGCGGTGGTGCGCATCTGCAGTCCCAGAACCTTGGCAGACCAAGGAAGAGGCTGCAGTGAGCAGTGATCACGCCACTGCCCTCCAGCCTGAGCCACAGAGCGAGACCTTGTCTCTAAAAAAAATACATTAACTCAAAATGGATGAAAGACCTAAATACAAGAGCTACAACCGTAGAACTCTTAGAAGAAAGCAGAGGAAAAGCTTCAACACATTCCACTGGATGGTGGTGTTTTTGGACATGACACCAAAGGTATAGGCAACAACGTAATGGACAAATTGGGCTTTATGAAAATTTAAAACTTGTACATAAAACAGCCGAAGTCCATCGATGGAGAAATGGATAAGCAAAGTGTGATAGACACATACAGCGGAGTATTATTTAGCTTTAAAAAGGAAGGAAATTCTGACCCATGGGTGACCCTTGAGGACATTATGCTGAGTGAAATACACCAGTCCTAAAAAGACAAGTCCTGCCCAAGTCCACTTATGTGGGATCCCTAGAGGAGTCAAAGGTCTAGAGACAGAAAGTGGGGTGGTGGTGCCAGGGGCTGGGGAGCATGGACGGGAGCACTAGTGTGTTGACTGGGAACAGCTTCAGTTTTGGACGATGAAGGGCTCTGGAGATGATGGTGGTGAAAGTTGCACACCGTCAATGTTCCTTAACACTACTGAGCTGTTTACTTAAAAATAGTCAAGATGGCCAGGCGCGGTGGCTCACACCTGTAATCCCAGCACTTTGGGAAGCTGAGGCAGGCAGATTGCTTGAGTTCAGGAGTTGGAGATCAGCCTGAGCAAAATAGCGGGACCCTGTCTCTACAAAAAATTAGCTGGACGTGGTGATACACCTGTGGTCCCAGCTACTTGGGAGGCTGAGGTGGGAAGATCTCTTGAGCCTCGGAGGTCGAGGCTGCAGTGAGCTATGATGTACCGCTGCACTCCAGCCTGGACAACAGAGCAAGACCCATCTTTTTGTTGTTGTTGAGATGGAGTCTCGCTCTGCCGCCCAGGCTGGAGTGCGGTGGCCGGATCTCAGCTCACTGCAAACTCCGCCTCCCGGGTTCACGTCATTCTCCTGCGTCAGCCTCCTGAGTAGCTGGGACTACAGGCGCCCATCACCGTGCCCGGCTAATTTTGTTTTGTATTTTTAGTAGAGACGGGGTTTCACCATGTTAGCCAGGATGGTCTCGATCTCCTGACCTTGTGATCCGCCCGCCTCGGCCTCCCAAAGTGCTGGGATTACAGGCGTGAGCCACCGCGCCTGGCCGAGCAAGACCCATCTTAACCAAAAAAAAAAAAAAGATTAAAATGGTAAATGTTATTGCATGTTTGATAAAACACACAAGCACTGTTGGCCACGGTTGGCTCTGGTTAGGGAATGCACTGTTCATTGAATACTTTTAGGTGCTGTTTAAATTTTACCATGGCATGTATTACTCTTTCAATTTAAAAAACTTGGCCGGGCGCGGTGGCTCAAGCCTGTAATCCCAGCACTTTGGGAGGCCGAGGCGGGTGGATCACGAGGTCAGGAGATCGAGACCATCCTGGCTAACATGGTGAAACCCCGTCTCTACTAAAAATACAAAAAACTAGCCGGGCGTGGTGGCGGGCGCCTGTAGTCCCAGCTACTCGGAGGCTGAGGCGGGAGAATGGCGTGAACCCGGGAGGTGGAGCTTGCAGTGAGCCGAGATCGCGCCACCGCACTCCAGCCTGGGCGACAGAGCGAGACTCCGTCTCAAAAAAAAAAAAAAAAAAAAAAACTTTTAAAAAGTGGTTACCATGGTAAATTTTATCTTGTATATCTTTTACTACAATAAAAACAAATTGGAAAACTTTGTGAAGTGGCTAGGTACACAAAAGCTGGAGCGTGTGAGTCGACGCCTGCACATGGGGAGGGCCCTGAACCACTGCTCCAGGGGCCTCCCTGATGAGACCCCTGGGGAGCCCATAGGAAAGGTGGAAGGTCCCCCAGGCAGAACCTGGGAGCAGCAGCACAGGTCACTGAGCGATGCGGAGGGGACAGATGTGGCTCTGAGTCCCAGCACAGGTCGCTGAGCGCTGAGCGATGCGGAGGGCACAGATGTGGCTCCGAGCCCCAGCACAGGTCGCTGAGCGATGCGGAGGGCACAGATGTGGCTCTGAGCCGCAGGGCCTGTGGTCAGATGCCTCATGCCTTGGGCCCCACCCTCCTGCTGGAGCTGTGAGCCCTTCCTGCTTGAGCTGTTCCTCTTTAACCTAGGGAAACTCTGGCTTCGTATTTTCAAAGACTCCTCCTCCACCGACCTATTCTCCCTGGGGTAGACAGGAGGGTGCCCACACCTCCCTCCTCCTCCAGCGACCTGTTCTCCCTGGGGTAGACAGGAGGGTGCCCACACCTCCCTCCTCCTCCAGCGACCTGTTCTCCCTGGGGTAGACAGGAGGGTGCCCACACCTCCCCAGGCTCCACGCCCCTGCCCCCGCCACCCTGTGTTCTTGGGAATCCCCCCAACCACCTGGGTCCAGCTCTGGCTCCTTCCCCGGGGCACCTCCGAGCCTCCCGGTGGTTCTTGCCGGGCCTCTGCCCTGTCCCGGCCCCTCTGTGCATGCCTAGTCCACCTCCTCTTGCTGGCATAGGTGGGCACTTTGCTTCTCTCTCTTCTATGGCTGGGCACCTGCCATGCCAGCCTCCTCCCCCTGTAAGCCCATCTGCCCCAGGAACGGACCACAAGGTGGAAGGTGATAGCACCCGCCGGCCGCACACAGGCCCTCTGAGACCTGCAGGAGCCAAAAGTGCCTGAGGTGCTGGGCCCGGGTCTTCTCTGCCCACAGCGTGTTCTAAGCCTGTGGACAGTTCGCACTTGGTCTCGTCTCCTCTGTTGGTCTGTTTTGTTCCTGACTGTGGTTCCGGGACTATGAAGAGGGGTGTCACGTGCATGTGCGCATGTGTTCTGGGTGTGCCCCGACACCCCATGGCCCATGGGACACCAGGGCAGCCTGGCTCAAGAGAGGGTCCCTGTCATGGGCTGGGGCAGGTGGGGCTGGGTGGTGGGTGCTTGGGGCAGGGCCTGCGGGTGCTCCCCAGGCTGGCAGGAACAACCCTCACTGGGCAGTGCCTCCGGGGGAGTGGCGTGGTGGGCCCGGTGGCAGCAGGAGGTGTCCAGGATGGGCTCCAGATGCAGCCACAGACTTGGAGGGCAGAGCTCATAAATGACGAGGCTCTGGCCTGGGCCGGGGACTCTGGCCAAAGGAGAAGACGCAAGTCACTTCCTCTCCCTCAGCCCAGCTCCCAGCCCCCCATGGAGCTGGGCGAGCAGGGGTGGTTTCTTCCTTCCCCACCTCAGCTGCCAGTGCTGCTTCTGCTGGGCCTTCCAACCCGGCTCCCTCGTCCACCCCCATCTGGCAGTGCCCTTAGGATGGGGGAGGGGTGCCCACTGCCCAAGACCTCTGCGGATGATGCCCTGGTCCTCTGGGCAGCACATCAGCCCATGAAGCATTCTCCACGCTGACCCCACACACCCCTACAGGACTCTCGGGCCCCACGCTGACCCCACACACCCCACAGGACTCTCAGGCCCCAGGCTGACCCCACACACCCCCACGGGACTCTGGGGCCCCACGCTGACCCCACACACCCCCACAGGACTCTCGGGCCCCACACTGACCCCCACATACCCCCGCGGGACTCTGGGGCCCCACGCTGACCCCACACACCCCCCGTGGGACTCTGGGGCCCCACGCTGACCCCACACACCCCCGCAGGACTCTGGGGCCCCACGCTGACCCCACGCGCCCCTACAGGACTCTAAGATTCCACGCTGACCCCCACATACCCCCGCGGGACTCTCGGGCCCCACGCTGACCCTCACATACCCCTGCGGGACTCTCAGGCCCCACGCTGACCCCACACCCCCCCCGCGGGACTCTCGGGCCCCATGCTGACCCCCACACGCCCCCCGCGGGACTCTCGGGCCCCACGCTGACCCCCACACGCCCCCCGCGGGACTCTCGGGCCCCACGCTGACCCCCACACGCCCCCCGCGGGACTCTCGGGCCCCACGCTGACCCCACACGCCCCCGCGGGACTCTCGGGCCCCACCTCCTGCCGGCCCAGTAGCATTCCCCAACCACAGCAGGGTCTCCCCAGGACAGAGCAGCCAAACAGGCCCACAGCAGGGCTGGGGGCTGCAAGCCTTGCCTGGGGGCGGGGGCTGGGCTGGCCTCACAGTCTTAGGGGAGGCCTTATGGTCCCTTCCTGGGAAGAGGAGGGAGGGTGTGGCAAGGCAGAGGGGGACACATCTGCCCTCCTCTCCGCAGCCCACCCTGGACGTGGGGACTCCGGAAACCACCGCCAGGCACAAAATAGACCTGCCGGACTCAGGCCCACCCAGCCCCTCCTTCTATAGGCCCCAGCCCTGCTCCTGCTGGAACCCGTCTTGTGGACGTGCTGTCACCTGGGGCTGGCTGCTGGACCGAGGCCCCACGTGCCTGGCCTCCAGGCGCCCCTGGGTCTCGAAGGGAAACGGCTCAGCCCAGGGCCCCAGCACCGAGTGAGCCCCAGCCCCCGTGACGGAGCAAGCACACCCGGAAAGCGCTGGCCCAAGGAACAATGGCCTTCGTGTGACAGACCTTCCCTCTGTGAGAGAAAATAGAGCTCAGCAGAATGGCAGCTTCCTGCATTTGTGCCTGCGCCTGAAGGAGCGATTCACGCAGGGACCTCCCACAAAGAGAGCCCCACCCACCCCGCAACCCGGCCAACACCGCCAGGCCCAGTGTCCCAGACCCCCACCCACCCCGCGCCCCAGCCAACATCGCCAGGCCCAGTGTCCCAGACCCCCACCCACCCCGCGCCCCAGCCAATACTGCCAGGCCCAGTGTCCCAGAGCCCCACCCACCCTGCAACCCGGCCAACACCGCCAGGCCCAGTGTCCCAGGGCCCCCACCCCGCGCCCCAGCCAACATCGCCAGGCCCAGTGTCCCAGACCCCCACCCACCCCGTGCCCTAGCCAACACCGCCAGGCCCAGTGTCCCAGGGCCCCCACCCCACGCCCTGGCCAACACCGCCAGGCCCAGTGTCCCAGAGCCTCCCCCTCTGCCAGATCCCAGGGCTGGGTCAGGGTCCACTGGCCTTCCAGGGAGCCCCTGCCTTCTTCCTAGGCTTTAGCTCCACACCCAGCAGCCAGAACACAGGCATCAGCACCACTGGTGTGAAGCATGGAGGCTTCCTGAGAAGCCAGGCACAGCGTGCTGCAAGCTTGGGCTCTGAGGGACTGTGGTGAGGGCAGGCTGTGGGTGCTCAGGCAGCAAGGGTGGGGATGGGAGGGCTGGGCATGGAGCCCACAGTGGCTGGGGAGTGGGAGGTGTCCCTGGACATGGGGAGGCCAGGGAGGGCCACTGTACGGGGCTATGGCTGCAGGTGCCCGGTGCCAGCGGGTCCTGGAAAGCTTGTGCTCCTGAGTGACCCCAGAGACATCCGACCTTCCAGGGGACAGTCCTTCATGGTAGAGGGACCTTGAGGGCACCCCAACATCCTTCCCTTCTGGAGAAGAGGGGTGGAGGGCAGCAACTCAGTGGGAGGAGATCTGATGAAGGTGCAGGAGTGAGCAGAGGTTCCTGCCAACCGAGGCATGGCTCCTTTGCACTCCCCCAGCTTCCGGGAGAATCTGCCCAGCTCCAAATCATCCCTCTGAGGGCCCAGCTGCCATCAGTCTCTCCCCAGCTCTGTACACAACCTGTGTGTGGTCCCCAAGCCTGAGGAGCTCCTGCTACCATGAGACAGCCTGGAGCCCACCCCCAACCCACTGCCCTTCCTGGGACCACTCGCCTCTCCTGGTCTCTCTTGGGCAGCCTAGGGCCTCTGGTGTTCAGGGTTCTCACCCCCTCCCCTCTTCCTTCCATCACCCAAGCCTCCCCTTAGGAGTCCCTAGCACACAGAGACTAGGACTACCCTGCCCCTGGGGGACACACATGCCCTCCTCTGCCACCAGGTGCAAATGGCTGTGACGAGGCTCTGCGCAGACATCCTGATGCAGGAGCCAGTAGACAACGCCCAGCTGCCCAGTGCTGGCCCCATATCACACTGGCATCGTGCCCAGGCGTCCTCAGCTCTGAGGCTCCTCCCACCCACCACCCAGCCCTCTGATCTGCATCCTTCCCAGCACCCCTGCACCGGTCAGGCTCTCCCTGCTCCTGTGCCTCCCTCTCTATCCTTCACCTGCATTTCCACAGCTGAATTGTACCTGCAGGGGATCCTGGTGTCCTCTTCTCAGAGGACCTGAGCTCACACAGGAGACTCAGATTCAGGTCCCTGTTCCATTTCCTGGGCTGTGTGCCCTCCAGCTCCTCACGCCAAGGGCTGCCTCCCCACTTCCCTGGTTCATAGGCAGCATGGCATGGCTCCCCAGAGTCCCCCGGTTAGTGCCAGGCCCTTCATAAACACGTGCTGCTGCTTATAGAGTGCCCGCTAAGATCTGGCACCTCCTTTCACCTGTGTGAACTCCCCCAGGAGCCTCACAGGCAGGCAAGACTTGTCCAAGGGACAAGAAGCTGGGCTGGGGTGGCCACTGGCTTGCTCTCATCGAGTTCCCGGGAGGAGCTGTAGGTGGGAATGCTGAAAGCCGCGTGCACATGGTCCCGGGGCCCACCACGCCCGTGAGCTGGAGGGTGGGGGCCTCCTCTCCACCCGGGGCCCACTGTGCCCGTGAGCTGGAGGGTGGGGGCCTCCTCTCTACCAGGGAAGCCTGCCTCCCCATCTCCCATACCCTCTTGCTGACTTCCCTGGAAGCTCTGTCCAAGGAAGTCCGGCAGGAGGAGGGACAGGCCATGTCTGTCTGACAGGGGCAACCTCAGGTGATGATGGTGGTGGCAGCCATGAGGACAGAAAGAGGCAGTGGTGATGGCGGCAGGGACGTCAGCAAGAGGGGGTGCACCACTGGCCCGGTCTGTGGTGACACAGCAGCAGTGGGGCCTGGCTAGCCGCCTCCCGACCCCACCTGCCAGCTGCCTCTTGCAGCAGGAAATTGATTTCCGGCTTGCCAGACTCTCCTCTCGAAGCTCCTGCATCCCCCTCAAGCCGTTCACATTAAGTTCTGCTGTTTGAAATCCCCGTGGTGGCTTCCGTTAGCTGACTGAGTTGGCCTGAGTCAGAGCCAGGACTTTGCTGGGAAGGCACCCAGGGGGGTCTCAGAAAAAGGAACTGCGGGAGACCCCAGGGCACATGGTGGGAAGTGAGCAGCGGCTGTGGCCATCCTACTCCAGCTGGCTCAGTGGCCTTGAGTGCCATGGGGAGCTCTGGTGGGCGCTGGTGGGCTGTGACACTGGCACCAGCTCTCCACTCCCACCAGCTCCCAGAGACCCAGGCCCAACTACGGGTGAGCTTACAGCCGATGGCCAATCAGGGTGCTGTGCTGGGCTAACCTATGGGGCCTGGTGAATGGGCAGTGTGGAGCACAGGGGAGAGGGGACCTGGGGGTGCAAACGGCTTCATTTGGTCAGGAGCGCCACGGAGCTCCCGGGAAGGAGGGATGAACCCTGGCCGCGCCGGCTCCCTCACTCCCCTCCCAGGTCTCAGCCCCTCTTCCCAGCCCACAGTCCTGGGTGGGCTCTTCTGCATGGGAGGCCGCGGGCGCTGGGTTTTCACGACCCTGAAACTTGAGCCTGCCCTCGCTCTCTCAGAGCCTGTCAACCAGCAGGGAGCAGAGGAAGACAGCAGAACTGGGAGGGGCACCCTCTGTCTCAGGGTCTTCCTCCTCCTCCCTCCGCCCGCCCCCCCGCGCGGCAGGGTCTGGAGTCGGGAGCCCCGCCCTCACGGTGCCTCCCCTGGAGGGGACATCCCGCGCCTGCACCCGCCCTGCAGACCGCACACGGAGCCCCAGCCTCACTCCCCACCCCCAGGAGCCCCGAGCCAGGTCTGCCGTCGCCTCTGACCCCAGGCTGGGCCGGCCTCCTCGTCTGGGCCTCGGCTCGGAGGGTTTCCTGCCCGCCTGCTCCTAGCCCGGCAGGAAGTGGACACCTCAGAACAAAGGGGCCGGCGGACAATGGCCATTGAATTGGGCCGGGGCGCTCGCGCAGGGACAGGCCGCCAGCTGCCCTCGCTGATAAGACCCTCCCCGCGGCGCCCAGCGCGGGGGCGGACGCCCGGCTCGGCCTTCCCTCCTCCGCAGCCCAGGCCTCCGCAGGTGCGGCCGGGACTCGGGACCGCGGGCTGCGAGTGGGAGGCTCAGCCGCGGCCTCAGGGGGCCGTGCCCGACCCCTGGGGGCGAACGAGGAGCCAGTGCCCGGCACCAATCCCAGGCGCGCGCCGGGGAGCCACCCTAGCACCTGCCCCCGACCCCGCCCCGCGGTCTGACCCCCCTGAGATCGGGCCCCGCCCCTACCGCGCCCGACGAACTGAACCTCCTGGGATCTGGCCCTGCCCCTTGCACCTGCCCCTGCCCCAGATCTGAACCCTTAGGATACAGCGGGTCCCGCAGTCTGGGCCCTCTGTGATCTGACCCCGCCCCTGCACCTGACCCCGGCCTGGGCTCTGGGGGTCCGGCCCAAGCCCCCGGCAGGCGGGGGCGGGAGGGGTGGTGGGTGTGGGGGGTGTGGGGGCCAGACTCCACCCGGCTGTCTGAGAGCCTGGCCCTGTGCACGCCAAGGAAGCCGCGCTTTTAAGAGGGTGTGATATTGGATATTTCCCCAAAATGCACCAGACATCATGACACTGGAGAGCCTCAGGGCTTGGCTGCGTTTGCTTGTTTCCTTCGCATTGTTTTGGACAGAAGGACAGCCGGGGAGGGCTGGCCACGTGGCTGCAGCATCTCCTGGCTTCCTGCAGGGTCCAGTCACTTGCTGTCCCCAGGGGCAGCCTGGGCCTCACGCCTGTGTATACTGCAAGGGGACACAGCTTGGGGGGAGGGTCTGCTCCAAGGACTATCCTCCCCAGCTGGGCCTCAGGGCAGGGCCATTGGGAGAGAGAGGCCACATTCCTCTCCCCCCCGCCCTGCCCCGAATCTGCAGGACTGTCCGACAGCCTCTGAGGCCTCAAGGGTCATGTTTCCGGAAGATTCTACCTCCACCCGAGGCCTGGGGCGGCTCTGTGTTTGCAGAGGCTGGACCTAGGACCGGTGAAGAGGCGGCTCCCAGTCCCCCATCCCCAGGCCTGAGCCCCAAGGGAGGTCAGGAGTCAGCACTGTGCTGGCTCCAGAGGGCTCAGGGCACCACGTTCCCATCTGAATCTGGGAAGGCTTTGTGTGGGCAGTTGAAGAGCTGTCATTAGGGCAAGGGCTGGGAGGGGTTGGGGGTGCCTCAGCATTTTCCGGCAGCAGCCTGGCACCTGGCTGCCCCAGGATTAGATAACCACACAGGAGGGGTGTGGCACTGGGAGGAGTCGAGGGCTGGGGGCTGAAGGAGGAAAAAGAACTCAGGGTTTGGGGAAACTGAGGCAGCCCTTCTCTTCCGGGCAGGGTGAGATGGCCCAGGCCCACTTCTGATCTTGGCAAGCCCAGACAAACATCCAGCCCATGGCACTTCCTGCCATCATCTCTACCAGCCACAGACCCCTCCCTCAGCAAGCCGCTGGCCAGGACAGGGATGACACAAGGTGAGCAGAGTCAGGACAAAGAGACACTGCCCAGCTGCAGAGGTCCCAGAGAGGGCTCTGGCCCAGCCATGGGGGTGAGGGTGGCAAGGAAGGCTTCTTGGAGGTGGCGCTTGGGTTGAGTTTGCCAAGGGAGGAGGTGACAGAGGAAAGGCTTGGCAGGCAGGGGCAGCGGGGCATAGACCCCAGTCAGGGGAGGGCCGGGTGCTGACGGGGAGGGCAAGAAGTCCCAGGGGCACAGGTGGGGACAGCAGGGGCTGAGGCCATGCTGGACCAGGGGAAGGAGCAAGGCTCTGGAGTGGCAGCCTGGAGGCGGTGGCAAGCCATAGCAGGGCGGGTGATAGTGGTGACTGCTTATTTGCTGGGGTCCCCAGGAGTCAGGTCAGGTGGGGGTACAGGGAGAGGGTGCTAGAGCTGTAACCAGAGCTCCAGGGAAGCTCCCCTATGCAGGTCCTACAGGACCACCTTGGCAGCGGTGGTGGTGAGCATCATCACCCTGGGCCCCTGCTGGTGGGCTGGGGTGGTGGCCACAGCATGCCAGACGCGCTGGGGTGCTACAGGCTGTCTCCTGGCTCAGGGCTCTGAGCATCGATGCCCAGCCAGGGCCCCGCCATCCAAGGAGCCAGCCCCAGCATGCCCTACCATGTGCTGTGAGCACCCCCATCTCCTGGGTACCCCTGAACCCTCTCTGAAGCCTGGTCAAGTGGATACCTGCCTGCCATATCCTCCTCCACCTCACTGGCCTGGCCCTGACTATGGCCCTGCTGGGACCACCGTCTCCCCTCCACCCTGATCCACATTCCTCTGGGGCCTCTTTCCTGCATGAGCGGGAGCTTCCTGGGTCTCCCTGCACCCACTGGGACAGATCCTGCACGCCCCCAGTGCTCAGCCACGCAGGTCATGACGCACGTGCCTTCTGTTTTCTGAGCCGTCCAGCCCAGGCCGTGGACACCGGTGTCCAGCCCCAGCACTCGGGCCACAGGAAGTGGGAGGTCCAGTGGCTTCCATTCCTGCCCTTGATCAGCCCTTGCTGCTTCCTGCGGCCAGGCCCCCCCTTGGCGCCGGGCAGCCTGGTGAGCAGTGACTCATCCAGAGCCCAGTACCCGAATGTCCCGCTCCCGGCTCTCAGCAGAGGACCCTACCCCCGCCTCACCCCGCCATCTGGCCTGGGCTGCAGGACTGCCACCACCCAGCACACACTTCCTCCTCAGTGGCCCCACACCTGCTCCCACCCACCGGCTGGGGGTCCTCCACCGTAAAGAGCATGACACCCCAGTCTCAGGGGACTCCAGCCCCCCAACTCTCAGAGGCCTTTGCTGTCCCTGGCTGTGGGGCTCTGCCCACCTCTGCCCTGCTCTCCCTAGAGCCACCAGCCCTGCCATCACACACCCTCTGTTGCCTGGGTCCTAGGTTGGAAGAGAGACCTGCCTCTCTGTACACCTGGGACCTTCTGTGGCCCATTTCAGCCTGGCCAGCCCCTCCTCTGGGAAGGTTTATGGGCTCCCGAGGACCCTCTCAGCCCCTCCTCGTTGAGGCTGCCTCTCCTGCCTCCACCCCATGGACCTTGCCTTTGAGCTAGGTGTGTCCCCAAGGCAGAACTCACCCTCCAACCTCACCCTATTGTGACCCTCGCCCAGCTCGCCTGGAGACACTCCACGGGTCAGGATGAGAATGGAAGTTGCGCCGGGGAGCAGAGAAGGCTCCGAGAAAGCTCCCCTATGCAGTGCCCCGATCCTAAATCCAGGTGGCCACCCCATTTA
The DNA here is from genome assembly GCF_003255815.1 of Theropithecus gelada. Taxonomy (NCBI): domain Eukaryota; kingdom Metazoa; phylum Chordata; class Mammalia; order Primates; family Cercopithecidae; genus Theropithecus; species Theropithecus gelada. The sequence continues at coordinate 106,749,307 of NC_037675.1, forward strand.
AGTGACAAAGGAGCTAGCCACCTCAGTGGACTCCTTTCCTCCCTGGAGGCCTCCCCTCCCATCGGCGGGGCTCGTACCCTCCTCGTGACACTGTCACATGTCCAACACGTGCAAGAGGGCTGCACCGACACAGGCACTAAGGGCCCCTCAGGCTCCCATCCCGCACAGCCCACCCAACTGTCCCGCAGCGCCTCCTGACGGCCAGGGCCCGAGGGGCCTCCCCCAGCTTGCAGAGCCCGTGAGTGTCCTGTGCATGGGTGTGTACTGATGCACCTGTCACCCAGTGGCCATGTGACCACCACACCCCTCCCCTTGGTGGACTGGAAAATATCGTCTCTGAATGGCAACCTCCCCGGGAGCCAGGCTGGGACACACCAGCCCAAGGGCGTGCCCAGGGCCCTCCAAGGCCACCAGCAGGCTGCTGAGCCCCGATTTTCACCTCCCAGGCGCCCATCATCCCGGGCTCTTCCAACCCCAGCGCCTCCACACATCACAGGCCCCTGAATTTCACCCCACCTGAACCCACTCCTTCCCGCTGTCCCCCTTCCCTAATGACAAATCCCTGCTGAGACCTTCACCAGGGAGCCAGCCTCATCTCCTCCTCCACCCGCCTCCTGGGCCCACCCAGGGGCACCCCCAGCCTCTGGGTCCTTCTCCATCCCCTCCCCAGAGTGCTCCGAAATGGAACCAAGCATGCGCTCTGCTCACAGCCCCACAGCCCACCCTCCAGCGGCTGGCAAGTCCACTTCTCCTCTGCAGGCCGGCCGCCGCGCCTCACGCCCTGATTTCCCTACACAAACTTGTGCCTGTGGATCTTGTGGGGTGGGGGGTGTGGCTCAAGTGCTTCTCCCCCACAATGACACGGGCGCCGGCCTGAGGGCAGCACTCCCCGGTTCCCTGCTTCATCCTCGCCGACTCTGCACACGCGCTTGGCTTTCTCCGAGTTTGCTGAGTGAATCCATGAACAAATGAATGAGAAACACGCATTTTCCAGAACCCCATGTGCAGCTGGAGGGAATGCCCTGGTCAGAGGTTTGTGGGAGGGCAACTCAGAGGGGGTGAGGCCTGCAGGGTGGGCTGTGCGGGGACGGCGGGGACGGCGGCCCACTCCCCATCCTCCAGGCCCCCGGGGGCAGAGCACAGACACGGAAGCTTGAACATCGTCTCCATGCTGAGTACGTGTCTCCAAGCACGTGTGTTCCTGCGGCCCCAGGCAGGCGAGGCTGTGGCGTGCGGGTGCTGACCCTAGCTCAACCTCAGCCCACAGTGCCGCCTCCACCTGCCAGGTTCTGCGGCACCTGCAGTCCGGCCCAAGACCCGCACAGCCACCAACTCAGCTCTACAGGTGGTCCAGGCTGGAGCAGAGTCATGGAGGCCACCCCCTGAGGTGTGCTGGCTGCCAGGTCAGGCTGGGGTCATTTTCCCAGGCTCCACCAAGGCTGGCACCTGGCAGACAATGTTATTGTCCACAGGGAGGCAGCAATGACTCAGTCGGGCTGGTGCAAAGGCCCCTGGCTGCAAAGGAAAGGAGGGTCCCCACATCGTCTGGCACAGTGGGCACTGCCTCCCTTGGGCAGGAGTGACTGGGCCTTCTGCCCGGCCTCCCATCCCAATCTCAGTCCAGCTAGGGCCTCCTAGGCCTCCGTTGTCAGAGACAGCAGGGCTGGCCTCTGGTCCCAGCTTTGCTGTGAAGTGGGCATGTGTGACGCTCCCTCCCTGCCTGTCAGCGAGCCTGAGCTCCGGCACTTCCCCAATCTGGGCCCCCTGGACTGCTCAGGAGTGCCCTGACCCCAGCTGTGGCTCCTCCCTGGCCAGGGTCAGCTGGGGTGGCAGCCCCAGGGGGCACTGCGCATCACTGTATCAGGGATGGAACAGAGTCGGGGTTGAGGTCAGGGTTGGGTCCCCCAGCCTAGTGCCCCTGACCTCACAGTCCCAGCCGTGCTCATTGTGTAGGGACAATGGCTTCCTGAGCCAGGTTCCTCTCCGGGCAGGAAAACCACACAGAACCTCCTCTTTGCCACCGCCCACGGCCCCTTTGAAGGGCCTGGGCTGGCCTCAGGCACTGACTGCAGCTTTGGGTCCTGCCCCCGGCGCCACCTCTTACCAGCGTGGCCCAGGTCCTGGCCTCCCCAGGGACCTGCCAGCCCTTCAGGCACGTAGCACAGGCGGCAGAGACAGTTACTGATGGCCCAGGAAGCCGCCAGTCTGAACCGTGCAGGCAGCGGGCTCAACACGGCATCAGAGCTTGGAAGGATGCGGAGTACTGGGCCCGGACTCCCCACAGGCTGGAGACAAAGGCAACCACCCCCACTTGGTGCCTCCCAAGAGACCAGGGTGCATCTGCAGGGTGGCTGAGCCCTGTGGGGGCTGCCAGGGGACCCTGGAGGATGTTGGCTCTGGGGCAGGCGCACCTAGGCTGGAGAGGGCAGAGGGTCCTGGCACTTAAGGCCTGAGAAGGGCCATCTGTCCTCACTCAGGACAGGGGACTCGAAGTGGGGCTGCCTGAGGGCACATGCATGCCCTGCCTCCCCAGATGGTCCTGGGGTGCCCCTGGAGATGCAGAAATTGGGGGCCAGTCCTGCAGGGGAAGGCAGGATTGGGGGGCTTTCTAGAGTCGAAGGTGGCAGGTGGGTCTGGCAGAGCTCTGGACTCTGAGGCCTTAGGCCGTCTGTTCAGCTTGGTGGTGGAGGTCTTAGACCCCAGGCAGAGGAGGCCAGGATGTTCAGGCCTGGGGTGTGTCCAGAGCCCCACTAAGGTCTCTGGGGCCAGGACTGGGACTGGGACTGGGATGCTACAGGGGCGGATAATCTCCTGAAGCTCCCAGGGCTCAGGGTTCCTTTTTCTCCGAGCCCGTCTCCACTGTCTTGGCCAAGGGGTCCTTAGACCCGTAAAGGGAAGGACTGAGGAGGAAGGCAAGAAGGCCTTGCTGTGTGGGACTGGGGAGCACCAGCCAGGCAGGGCCCCAGGATTCAGCAAAGACCTCATACAACGGTAAATAACATCAAGGCATCTTCGTGGCCTCCAGATTCACGGGATGGGGTGCGAGGTGGGCTTCATTCCCCGGGAAAAGGCCAGGTGCCCCAAGGACGTAAACGTCCACTTCCAGATGGTGCCGCCCGTGGCCGCCAGGGGGCGGGCCAGCCAAGTCTCCCGGACACACCGGGCAGGCCGGTCCCGCAGGAGCCTGGATCCCGGGTGCCCGTCCGTCAGTGGGTCCATGTCAGCCTGCTGTGTCTGGTTACTATCTGAAAGCTCCGTGGGAGAACGGCTGGGCGGCCCCCACCCACCCTCACCCAGCTGTGGGGGCTGGGAAGGGCGTGCTCCACACTCCCCCCAACTCCCTCAAACCAGGGGAGCAGGTGGCAGACTCAGACTCCAGACAATGACAAAAGAGCCCCCCATTTCTGGCCCCAGGCCCAGCAGCTCCTCATGTAGCAGCCCCCACCCCACCTGGAACAGGACCAGAGAGCAGCAGAAGGGCCTAGAAGAGGGCTACTGTCAGTGCCTTCAAGGACACTGGGGGACAGAAGGTGGAAAGAGGGGTTGGGAGGCGGAGGGAGGGGATGGGGTGGAGGTGAAGGGAGGGGTGGGGGATGGGGAGTAGGCAGCAGAGGGAGGGGTGGGGGCATCCTCAGGGGCTGCCTGGCATCTGCCCTCGCAGAGCCTCAGACACTCAGTGGGAGGCCTTGCAGGTGTCCCTCGCTGCCCCAGCGCTGCCCCAGCAATGCCCAGCCCAGGCCCATTCTGACCTACCCTGGCTGGACTGACCAGGGGCCTGCTTGGCGGAGGGGCAGACATGGGCAGCAGAGGGCATCTGGGGGTTGGGGGAGTCTGGGCCTGTCTGCTGTCCCCTATTCCAGGGGCCTGGGCAGTGGGGGGTCATGCTGGAGCGCTCACCCAGCCTGTTGCTTCCTCACTCCCCACTCTGTGGCCGAGGGATGGAACAGGTGCCAGGTCACACAGCACTGGTGTGGGCTGGGTGACCATCAGGTGCCAGAGTCACCAGACACAAGCACCCAGACCATCCCTCCCCACCGCATCTGTGGAGAGTGGCTGCAAGGCCAGGCCTGGTGACTCCTGGGCCCTGTCACGGTGCCCCTTCGAGGAGAAACTACCAAGAGCATCCCCAGTCGGGCACGGTGGCTCACACCTGCTGTCCCAGCTACTCCGGGGGCCGAGGCGGGAGGATTGCTGGAGCCCAGGGATTGAAGGCCAGCCTGGGCAACATAGCATTAGTCAAGCTCAATAAAAATATTTAAAAATTTAAAAGATCATCCACAGGCCCACAAGCGTCTGAGGGCTCAGCTACCATGTAGTGTGGACTGGGGCCAGTTGTCTGCCCTTCCATGCACACACCACATCCTCCTACATGCCCGCTATTCATGCACACCCAGTACGCGTGTACATGTACGTACATTCATCTGCATGCACGTCTGCTCGCACCCATCCCACCACCATGTGCAAGGGCACTCACATGTGATGTGTGCACAGGCATACGTACGTAAAAGCATTATACATTTCTCTGTGGATGGTCACATGCCTGCACGTGTGTGCCCCTGAGGCTGCCGGCTCCATCCTCTCTCTGGCTGGCTGACCCTAGCCCAGCAGCCAGCAGCCAGCAGCCCGTGTGGCCCTCAGCCCCTGCCCTGCCGTCACTTCTGGCATGCGGGCAAAGGTGACTTGGACTTGGTGGAGGGCAGAAAACTGCCCAGGAAAGCTCTGTGACTGCATGAATGGGCAGAACCTGCCCACTATGCCCCACCTGAAATTGGGCTGGACACCCGTGCTTCCTGCCCCCTGGCCCTGAGCGGTATGTGCTGAGCTGGGGTGGGAGCGGTGAACAGAGGGGCCTGGTTGGTCTTGGGTCCCGGCCCTTGGTCCAACAAAGTTCCCAGCACACACCACCAAACTCCACGCTAGGACAGGGGTCCAGGATGCTCCAAGGCTGCCCGGGCATATGCATGTGCTCATAGATGCACGCACTCACACACAGACATGCTGCATTCCCAGAGGGCCGGCCCCTGGCTGGTGCACGCCAAGCACAGTGCGGGCACACGAGGAGGCCTGGGGACTGTGGGAGGCTGGGGAAGTTGGGGTATCCCTGGCAGACAGACCACGGCGGCTGGCTGCCAGTCACACTCCCAGCCTGAAGTAGATCTTGCCACATGTGGGGACAGCCCCGGGCCACGGGAGAACCTCCAGGGCTCTGCCTCTCCAGTGCCAGCAGAGGCTCTCCAGCCCATCCAGGGTCCTTGGGGTTTCTTGGCCCTGTGGCCCTCTCCTGCGGGGCCCACTGCTGCCCTCTACCCTTGCAGAGCCTCAGACATGTGGTGGGAGGCCAGGGGCGGGGAGAGAGGCCATGCAGGTGCCCCCTCCCACCCAGCAATGCTCCAGCTTTGCAGCCCTGAGCCTGCAGGGGCACCCCTCCCCAAGGCACCAGAAGGGAGAGAAGCCGCCCAGGATAGCAGCTGGAGGGACCGGGCCTCAAGTTAAACATCCAGCCAGTCTCCACAAGGACACACTGCCAGGGCTGGGGCCACTGCCTTCTGCAGCCCCTACTCACCCTTCTGTCCTTGAGGCTCTGCCCCTGCTTTTGGCAGCTCTGGGCCGATGCCAGCCTGCCTTGAACACTCAGCCCAGGCAGGCAGCTCAGGCCAGTGGGGAGGGGAGAGTGTCTGTCCACACTGGGAGCAGCAGCCGGGCTGGGCCTGCCCAGGGCCTGACTCTGAAGCTGCCGACCTGCCCATCAGCCGGTGGTCCCGACCTCACTCCACGCCACAGGGGAAGGCTCCAGGCGCCACCCAACGTGAAGCAGCCAGCTTCGGAAGGATGCTGGCCATACTCACTCCTCAGCACCAGACAGAGGCTGCCGGGTCATCCGTTGTCAGCTGTGTTGGACACGGGATCCACTCCCTCTGTCACTGGGAGTCTCCTGCCAAGCACCTGCGCTCAGGAAGGCCTGGAGACAACCAGTGCCCCTGCAGGGACTTGAGGAAGCCAAAGTCAGGGGTGCAGATGCCCAACCTGTCCCTCCCCTGGACAGCGTGGTCCACACCCATACGGCGGGGCCAAATGAATATGGGGCAGAATAAAAGCCAGTGAGCATGTGGGCAGGCATGGCAGCCCCTCCACAGTTGGGGTACGGGGTGTGGGGCATGGCAGCCCCTCTGCAGTTGGGGTACGGGGTGTGGGCAGGCATGGCAGCCGCTCTGTAGTTGGGATACAGGGTGTGGGCATGGCAGCCCCTCTGCAGTTGGGGTACGGGGTGTGGGCATGGCAGCCCCTCTGCAGTTGGGGTACGGGGTGTGGGCATGGCAGCCCCTCTGTAGTTGGGGTACGGGGTGTGGGCATGGCAGCCCCTCTGCAGTTGGGGTACGGGGTGTGGGGCATGGCAGCCCCTCTGCAGTTGGGGTACGGGGTGTGGGGCATGGCAGCCCCTCTGTAGTTGGGGTACGGGGTGTGGGCATGGCAGCCCCTCTGTAGTTGGGGTATGGGGTGTGGGCATGGCAGCCCCTCTGCAGTTGGGGTATGGGGTGTGGGCAGGCATGGCAGCCCCTCTGTAGTTGGGATACAGGGTGTGGGCATGGCAGCCCCGCTGCAGTTGGGGTACGGGGTGTGGGCATGGCAGCCCCTCTGTAGTTGGGGTACGGGGTGTGGGCAGGCATGGCAGCCCCTCTGTAGTTGGGATACAGGGTGTGGGCATGGCAGCCCCGCTGCAGTTGGGGTACGGGGTGTGGGCATGGCAGCCCCTCTGCAGTTGGGGTATGGGGTGTGGGCAGGCATGGCAGCCCCTCTGTAGTTGGGGTATGGGGTGTGGGCATGGCAGCCCCTCTGCAGTTGGGATACAGGGATTGTGGGCAGGCATGGCAGCCCCGCTGCAGTTGGGGTACGGGGTGTGGGGCATGGCAGCCCCGCTGCACTTGGGGTACGGGGTGTGGGGCATGGCCCAGCTTGTTCTCTGGGTCAGGGAGTGAGGTCACAGGGCAGACATCCCTAAGGACTTGGCAAGGAGCCCAGAGGAGGGGAAAGGTCAGATCTTGTGCCCCACCCACCAACTCTGTGGCTTAAGGGGATCCCTCCAGGGGACTCTCCCCACCCCCAGCTCTATGGGCTGCAAAGAAGGAACCGTTCAGGCACAGAACAGTGGGACCAAGACAAGGGAGCTCAGGGCTGGCTGTGGCGGAGCCTTGGGCCTGACCCAGCCCTGAGCCCCAGAGGCCCCACCCCCTCACTCTATGAAGCTCTGCAAACCACTTCTCCCAGGCACCCCCAAAGGTGGACACATACTCTCACAAAGCCCTGGACCACTGAGCCCCCAACTGGCTGTTCTCCAGTCCTGTCAGAACTGGAACCTGGTATCCATGGGGTGGTGGTGGCCACCAAACACCAGGTCCCTAAGCCAGCTCGTAACAGCCTCGGATGGTCCTGCTCTGAGCAGGCAGCAGGCGGCGGCGGGGGCTGCTCAAGGCTGGGGTGTGCGTGCCTGGCAGGCCCAGCCCAGAAGGCAGCATTCAAGGGAACAGCTAGCAAGCTGGGCTAAGAACATTGAGGCGGAGTTGAAAGGCTGGGCTCCCCCTTCCCTGAGGCTGCAGCATGGTCTGGTCCTGGCACTGGGAAGGGCCCAGGCAGAAGGTGCCCGAGCTGCTGCTGGGCATGCTGGCAGGCCCCGTGCAGCTGCAGGGTCACAGCTGGCCAAGCACTGCTTCAGGCCTGTCAGCCGCTGGCTTGGGAGATGTGGCCCCTAAGCCACTTACGGGACCGAGGGATACAGACCTGAATGTACCCCTTGAGCTCTAAACTCGTGGCAGGGAAAGCCCAAACCCAGGGTTCAGGCCAGCACCCAAAGGAGCCTGGCCACTATGGCTGTCTACTCCTGGGCCACAGCGCCTCAGCACCTTGGCCACCCAAGTGTCTGTGTGGTACAGGTCCCCACGGCTCCAGGACCCGGACGCTGTGTTCCACACTGCACCCTCTCTGGGAAGTCTTTCCTCCACCAGCCCAGAGATGTCCCACCAGCTGCTGTGGGGCTTGACTCGGGCACACTGGTCACTGTCTGGCCCCGCCTATGCCCCTCAGCCCCACACCCCAGCCATCCTCTCCCTCCCACGCCCCAGCCCCCGAGCCCCACCCGACCCCCGCAAAGGGTGGACAGCCACTGTCTCCTGGGCCTCCCCTTCCCCCGGCCCTCACCTCCCACCCACCTCTCCACCCTTCCCCTCCCTCCAGCCTCAGGCAGGCCCTTCAGCCAATATCCTAAACCACCTGTGTGCCCAGTTGCTCCTGCACACGCAGCGTGGAAACCCTCTTTCCTGGCCTCCCGAGTGGAAATGCCCAGCCAGAGCTGTCTGTCCTGAAAACCTCCCTCCAACACCCAACTGCCCCCAAAGCAGGTCTCCCCGGATGAGGTTCCTTCCCTCCTGCAGAGCTGCAGCCCACCTGCGCCTGGGGCCCCACAGCCTGGCAAAGAGCACCACGAGAGCCAGACACTGCCCCCAGCCCTGCACCCCAGCCGAGGGCTGGATCCCTGCACACAGGGCACTGCCTGCCTCGCCTGTGCCCCTCAGCCACACATCTGGTCTCCTCCTCAAATAAGATCTGGTGGCAGGTATCACCCATTTCACCCCCCAAATCCACCCTCTTCGACCTCCAATAAAACCCCCCCTCCATGCCACCTGGCTGTCATCTCTGGCCCGGCCCCAGTGGCCACCTGCCAGGCCGGGAGCCCCTCCAGCTGGTCCTCAGGGTTCCTCTAAGAGCACCCTCTCCAAGTCCCCTGCCCTGTGGCCCCACAGCCTACCTGCACCTCCCTCGGGGGCTCTGGGTGCCAGCTATGGCCCCCAGGCCCGCCCACCCTGGCCCAGGTGCTGCTTCCTGTCACCTCAGCCTCAGTGAAGCCCTTGTGGACTGGTCCTGCTGCTTCACTCTCTTCACAGCACTCACCTCCCGGTGCCCACACTGCGCTGGGGCCCAAGCAGGGGCTTGTCCACCCGGTCCCCTGTGGCACACTCATGCCCAGCCCACGTCCAGCCCAGGCTGATGCACACTCACTCACAGCTGCTGCAGTAGTCAGGGGGACCTAAAGACCCCACACCCCTCACTCAGGGCAGCCTCTGGGTTGCGGGGGCTAATATCCACGGCCAGGCCGTGCAGCCAGCAGCCCCAGTTCTTGACCTGAGACACGGGTCGGGTCACAAAGGGCTGGCTCCAGCTGGCGCTACATGGCCCCTGATGCACCTGACATGGCGCTGCCACAGATCGCAACACGAAATCAGACAAGCCTCAGGCGATTTCTGTTAAGTAACCACAGATCTTTCTGCTTTACTAAATCTATTTTTCCCCCGAACCTTCGAGAAGCCCTGGCAGGACCCAGGCTGGCTGCTGAGCTCTGGGTGGGGGTATGGGGGGTCTGGCCTGCTGTGGGCCAAGTGGGGGCAGGACAACAGCCCATTCCATGGGGAGGATGCAGCCTCCGGGGGTCAGTGTGGCACAGCTCTGCCTCCAGGCCACCCTCTCCTAGGGACACAGGGTGAAGCCCCCTCCTTGGCCACATCCAGGGCAGCCATGCCAGAGCTGAGACCCCCTTATGGGTGGTACTGGGACCTTCCCATGAAGAGGCCAGGCCCTGGGGAGGCTCTCAGGCCTCCCTCTGCCCTCCCTCCTGGATGGGGGACCTGATCCAGCTCCGACAGGGAGCGCCACTGCCCTCCGGCTCTGTCCACGGGGCACTCCCAACACCAGGACACCATGCAGGCCACACCCGCACTGCCTAGTTATGCTCAGGGCGGGTGGGCGCCGGTCTCAGCTGTCGGGCACTCAGTTCACCTGCCGGCAGCCGCAGGGCTCCTAGGGACACAACCCAAGTGTCCCTGAGGCAGAAGTCTGAACCCCACGCTGCTCCAGGCGGTGCAGGCAGTGGGAGGGGGGTCTGGAGGATGCAGGGGTGGCGGTGCCTGACTTGGAGGAGGCAGGTATCTGGATGCAGGGCCACAGCTGGAGCCAGAGGACCTTCAGACAGCGTGGTCGCGGGAGAGCTGCTGCCTCTCAGGTGCCAGACCCTCAGCTCCCACGGCTGCGCCAGACAACTGCAGGGCTCCAGCTTCCTCTCTGGCGGAGGCCACTGGTGCCGAGCGCCGCTCAGGAGGGACGGTGCGGAGGGCGGCTGGAGACTCCAGAGCTGGTCCTGAGTCACAGGGCCAGCACACTCAGCCCTCCCACACGTGGACCAGCGGTGGGGCTGCCCTAAGCCTGTTTCCCTCCAGTAGCAACACTACACTGCCGGCCTTGGAGGGTCCTTGGGTGAGTCGACGGCAGGCAGCGGGACCTAGCCCTGTGCACACCAGGCCCACATCTGATCACACACAAGCAGACGCTTGGTCCGGTTTCCCTTGCTGGATAGAAACACAATCCCAATGGCAAGTTCCACAGGGGACAGGGCTGTGGGGCAGGTGCCACCTGTCACCAGGAGTCTTGGTGCTGGGGCCTGCCTGCTGCGGTCCTGTAAGCCCATCTGATGCTGAGGAGGCCCGTGAGGCCCCCCCGCCAGGACGCCACCTGCCTGGAGGCCACGCTTCAGTAGCCATCGTCTTCATCGCCGTCACAGCCGTAGTCTGCAGAAGAGCACAGTCATGAAGCCCAGGGTCTCTGTGGGAGCCAGGAGCCCAGAGCCCCCCCCGCCCCACCCTGTTCCTGGTACCCCTCCAGGAGACTCCGGCCCCAGCCCCACTGGCTGTGGTCCCCGTGCCCCGCCAGGAGCCATCTTGGGCTCCTCTCCACCTCCTGGGACTGGCATGCACCCAGAGCAGGGCCTTGCTCCTCGTCGAGGGCACCTGAGAGCAGCATGGGCTCCCTCAGCCTCCCTCCCTGGGCATGCAGGTCCGTGGTAGTGGGCAGACCCGGGAACCTCATGCTGCTGGCTGGGCGGCCCTCATGGTGGGTACCTCACCGTCCCTAGCCTCTCTGACCCTGGCTGGCTCCAACCTCACAATCGACATGACCAATTTACAAAATGTCTTAGTTCAAATTTCTTTCCAGGGAGAAACAGAAATTCAACTTGAAGCCAACAGGCCCAAGTTCAGGGATCATGAGGGGTAGTAGCTGATGCCTTTAATTCCCCTGAACCCCTCCCAGCTGTCGGGCCCCACCCACCATTGCCGCCCATCATCTGCAGGGCACTGACGCAGGGCTCCCCATCCTCCTCGTCAGGTTCCTCCTCATCAGCCTCCTCATCAGCATGGTACGACACAGGCCCGCTCTCCACCAGGACTGCCTGGGGCCTGGCAGGCTCAGCTCTGAGGGCGGGAGAGCTTGGGAGCAAAACCTGGAACGAAGTAGGGCTCAGATACACACAGAGCTGGGAGCACTTCCTCGCAACAGACCCCTCAGACCCCCTAGGGCGGGCCCAGGATGCTCAGCCACTCCTGTCCCTCCAGCGGGTCCCAGGGTTGGCCAAGGCTCCCAGGCCCACTGGCTCCTTCTGGCCTCCTGGTGGCTGCACCGTGAGCTGTGTCAGCATCAAGATGCCACCCTCAGGCCTCTGCCAGCCCCTGCTCCTGTACCCTACTGGGCCCCACCCCAGCGCTCAGGGAGCACGCAGAACGCCTTTCCAGACCGTAGGCCTCAGCCGAGGTCACTGTGGCCTCCGCCCCCGGGAGGCTTGGCTTGGCCTGGCCTGGCCCCCAGAACACAGAGAGAGGCTGTTGGGGCCGCAACCCACCAGCACCTTCAGCTGCACTGGGACCCTCCCTGCTGCTCCCTGGTTTCCTGGGCCAGACCAGTCACCAACAAATGACAGTCCAGATAAAAGACCCCTGAGCCCTGAAGGGCTGGGCCCTGTGACCTGGCAGTCCCTGCTTCCTACATACAGGTTCCCTGCAAGCACCAGGCCCACAGCAAGGCTGCTCACCCTTGGCCCGAGGGCTGAGCAGGAGGCACACAACGGTCCCCACTTCCTGCCCGCTCCTGCTCCAGCAACCGGGAGCCCCGCCCTCGGGCCTCGATTCTCTGGCCACGCCAAGCCAGTGTGGAGCAAAGGGGCAGGTGCCTCTGTCAGGCCTGCTCTCCCTGTGCTCACAGACCAAGCATCTGGGCCCAGGAAGAAATGGGTGGGCTGCCTCCCAAGGTCCCCCTGCCCTGGCTGCCTGGGAAAACGCACCTCTCCTGTGGCCGCCTTCTTTGCTGGCTGCGTAGACACCAGAGGCCTCAACCTGCAAAAGGAAGCACAGCATGGCGGCCTCAGCCCAGGCTCCCAGAACGCCTGCCCACTTGTTCCTTTTTGCCTGTCTTCACTTCCCCAGCGTTAACTGACGGTTTCTCGGTCCCTCTGGAAGTCTGGTTCTGTGTCCAGCCTCTGTGTGCTCCATCAATGCTCACCTCACCTCAACACACAACCCGTTCACATTCTCAACAGGGTGCACCACTTGACGCAGAAACACAAAAGCGGCAGATGCCCCGCTCCCCGGCCCACTCCTCTTCCAACAGCGCCTGAGCCCTCAAGCAGCTGCCTGCTGCCCTACTTCACTCATGGCGGAGGGGAGGGAGGGGAAGGGACATTGTTAGGCCCGAAGACCCCAGACTGCTTCCCCAATCCCTGTCAGGCCCAGGGCAATCCCTGCTTCACCTGACAACACCCTGCACAGGGCCTGCTCGCTGGCCCGCCACACACAAAGGCCAAAGGTGCCTTCCACATGCCAAGTCTTCTTGGAGACTGCTGGTCCCCCCCAGGGAGACAGGGGACCCCACAGGAGAAGATGCAGGCATTCCCCGCAAGCCCCAGCATAGACACACAGGGCTGTCAGGCGGGCAATGAGAGGGCTCAGGGCCTGTGGGGAAGGACGCAGCAGGGGCAGAGCCCTTCCCTCCAGGGCACAACTGTGTGGGGAGGCAGTAGGGGGCCTGAGGCAGGGCCCTGCCTGGCTGTGACATGTGAGATGAACTCTCGGGACACTGGGTAGGAACCCCATGACAGGTGGACATTAGCAGAACACCCAGACATGGAGTTCCGCTCAGGGTGAAGCTGACAGCAGGTGTGAGCCAGGCTGAGGCCCCAGGCTCCCCATGTGGCCCTCTCCGTAGTCTGGAGGAAGTGGGACCCTGAGCTCCCAGAGCTTCTGGTGGGGCTGTATCCTCAGGCCAGGCCTCCAGCCTGGTTCCTGGAGCCTGGCAGGCGCTGCTCCGCCGTCCCCACCCCCATCCCTAGGCCCACTGTGCAGTGGAGCGGGGGCCTCTGGGGATGGCGGCTGGCCCTGCGGCGGAGCTTCCCAGCAGGCTGACTGCGATGAGACACCCCACTATGGTCTCTCCAAAAGTGGCTGGCACTCCAGGAGGCAGGCCCGGCGGCTGGGTCGGAGGCCTGATCTTGGCGGGTGGGACTAAGCCCCCAGGAGATTCATGCTCCGGAAAGTCAGGCCAGCAGGCCCCCATCGAGGAGGGCCCTGAGCCTCCCCCAGCTCAAGAAGAGGCAGTTTCTTTTTTTCTTTTTTTTCTGAGACGGAATCTTGCTCTGTGACCAGGTTAGAGTGCAGCAGCGTGATCTCGGCCCACTGCAACCTCTGGAAGAGGTAGTTTCTTTGACTTCAGCAGACTGTGCCTTAGCCAGAGAGGAGCAGATGCTGGCGGGCAGGACTATGGGGCCACAGGGAGAATGGCGCTGTTACGAGGGTGAACTTCCTGCAGGGACATGCCCTTCCTCCCCCACCTGGCACTGAGGACACGCTGAGATTCAAGTCACAAGGTCCTGCTGCACTGACCCAAGGTTCTGACAGACAAATCCAGCTTTTCCAGAACCAGGAAGCAGCTGTGCCAGGCCTCACCCTAGGGGGCCAAAAAGCTCCCTACTCCTGCAGAGCCCGGCAGGGTGCAGAACTGTAAGGGCTCCCGGGGTCTGCGGGCTAGCTGGGGGCCTACCTCAGGGGCTTCCCCTTCCTTGCAGTATCCTGTGTGAATCTGAGGCAGCCAGTCCACATGGGAGGGTCTGAGAGCACCTGGAGAACAAGCTCCCACCTGCCATCACCTCGGCCACGGCCTTGGCCTGTAGGGGGGTCCCCAGCCAGGGGCCTGAGGATGAGGGGGCTCTGCACCCATCGATCACACAAACCCACTGCTGGGCTCAGACTGCTCCCTCTCACAGCCACGCCAGCACGTGTTGACCCCACTGGCTGAAGCCCGGTCCCAGCCCAACTTGGGGGACCCTGGGGCCTGTAAGCAGACAGGAGGGGAGCTCATCTGGTGGGCCCCACCTTTGCCCCCCTTCCAGATATGGGGGCTGGGGCCCACGGTCCACGTTGGCCCCTCTGCCTGTCCCCAGAGGGGGATGTTCAGGCATGACGGCAGACTGATCTGCCTGGGCTAGAGGAAGACCCCGAGGGTCACACCAGCCTCAGTGACCGCAGAGTGAGGAGGACACAAGCTTGGAGGGAGCGGCTGCCCACACCCCTGCGTGGCTCAGCTGCCCACCCCCCTGCATGGCCCAGCTCGGGTTCTGCAGGTGTCTGTCATCAGGGGAAGCACGCGTCACGACACGGGACTAGGGGCAGGTGGCCAGAGGGAGACGGGCTGGGCAGCCACCGGCAGCCAAAGAGAATGGGGGTGCAGCTCAGGCTGGTTCCCCCACAGCAAGGAGGGGCTGTCATGCCTGGGCTGCCCACGGCAGCACAGCTGCTGCTGAGGGACGCTGTGGTCGCTGGGCTGAGGCAGTGCCTCCTCAGCTGAGCCCCTCCTCGGTGGTCTGTCCCCACCTCCCTTCCTCAGGTTGGAGCCTCAGCCTCTTTCCAAGCAGTCCAAGTCCCTTTTTCCTCATCCGAGCGTGGGTGAAAAGCTGCCCCCATGGGCTGCAAGGGCAACCGGGACGTGCCCTTCTGTCCCCAGGTAGACCCCCCTCTTCCCTGCCCTGCTGGAACTGCCTGAGCTGCCCAGGCCTGAGTCAGGGTGGGGGTGCGGAGGGCCGAGGTATTCCCAGCCCTGAGGTCTTCATGCTTCCATCTTAGAACACTAAATATTAACGAATCGGATCATGGCCATTTGCGGGGGAAGACTGATGGGTTTTGAATGCAGAAAGCAGTGCATGAACACGCAGATGTATGTGCACATACACTGTGTGCACACAGACTCACGCGCACACACACTGCACACACTCGAGAGATTTAAGACACACACACCCCCCATGCACACAGAGAAACACACACACTGTGTATACACATGCGTGCACATGTGTACACAGAAACAGACATGCACACACACTGTGTAGACATACAGGTACACGTGTTGCATGCACACACACTGCATGCACACATAGGCATGCACATCTGCACTTGCACACAAAAACTTACACAGACATACATGCCCACATACTGTGTGCAGTCACAGATACATGCACACACTGCGCACACACACAGGCATGCAGATGCACTGTGTGCAGACACAAGTACACATGCACGCACACACGTACTGAGTGCACCAACACATACGTACTGTGTGCATATGCACTGCATGCACGGACATGTGCACACACAGCATGCATAGACACAGGCACACACGCACATGCACACGCTGCATGCACACAGGCGCACACACACTGCATGCAGACACAGACACACATGCACATGCGCACACACTGCATGCACATAGACACAGGCACACACACAGGCACACATGCACTGCATGCACACAGGCACACACGCATGCACACAGGCAGGCACACATGCACTGCCTGCATACAGACACAGGCACACACGCACATGCACACACTGCATGCACACAGACAAGCACCCACACACTGCATACACACACGCACAAACACACTGCAGGCACACAGACACAGGCACACAGACACATGCACACACACTGCACTGCAGGCACACAGGCACACACGCACACACACACTGCAAGCACACAGACACAGGCACACAAGCACATGCACACACACTGCAGGCACACACACATGCACACACTGCATGCACACAGGCACACACGCACATGCACACACACATTGCATGCACACAGCCACACGCACACACTGCATGCACACAGACATAAGCATGCACACACACTGCATGCACACAGGCACACACACTGCATGCATACACAGGCACACATGCACATGCACACACACTGCATACACAGGCACAGGCACACACATGCATACACACACAGGCACACATGGGCACACACACTGCAGACACAGGCACATATGCACACACACACACACTCTGCATACACAGACACAGGCACACATGCACACACTGCATGCATAGACAGGCATACACGCACATGCACACATACACTGCACAGGCACACACACGCACACACTACACACACAGGCACACACTGCATGCACACACACACCACATGCACACAGACACAGGCATACACGCACTGCATGTACTATGTGTATACAGACAGAGACACAGACACACATACACACACAGAGAGACACACATGCACACCGAGGCCTTGTCTGGGCCAGCTGGTCAGATGTGACAGAGGGGGCTGTGAACTCTAACCAGGCACCAGAATCACCCAACTGGGACAGGACCCCCGTCCCCGCTAGTGCTGACAGAGACTGGCTGGGCAGGCAGCGGACACTGAGACTCAGGCCTCAGATCCGACCTGAGAGTGCTTGGGCACAGGGGAACCAAGCCATGGACCTGCCCTGACTTCACCTCTGCCCCACTGACCTCCTACACATGCCAGGAGCTGTGCTAGGAATGCATCCCCAGAGGGCCACTGCATGGCTGATGTGGAGGAGACAGCTCATGCGGCCCTCCTGAGGGGCTGAGATGCCGGCTGAGAAGCACCAGCCTGCAAGGAGGTCAGGCTCCCTCACAGAGCAGCACCTGGGCACCGTGGGGCAGGGGCGGGGCAGGCCCATAGCACAGCCAACTCTCACAGGGTGGAGTGGCAGGCCAAGCAGCTCAAAAGGCAAAGGAGAAACCACCGCAAACAACAGGAGGCCCTGACAGGGCTGCCGAGGGTCAGCACTGCCCCACAGGGGAAGCAGCTGGAGACAGCACAAGAGATCCCAAGGAGCAGTAGGACCAGCAGACGCTCCCAGCCCAGAGACTCGGTGGGGTGGAGTGAAGGTCGGAACCACTATAGGATGGACCCAGAAGCTAAGCTGCCGATCCCATCTCCACTGCCAGGAGGTCACATGGACTAGCCGCGGGCCCCAAAGACGCAGCAGGTAAGCCCAGCTGCTCGTGGCCTCGTCAGGAGACCCTGCAGCCGCCACCCAGAGGCAAGCCGTGCACAGAGGCTGAACCACTCCAAGGCGGCCCTGCATGGAGCGGCAGAGCCTCGTGACCCTGTGCGCTGAAGCCAGCACATCCCCCCTTTGACAGTCCCTCAGCCACATTCTCCACCCACATCCTCCTTCCTCAGCGGTGCGCTGCTCTCACCCACCACCTCGGCAGAGACAGCAATGCAGCCTGGGTGCACAGAGCAGGCACAGGGCGGCAGGGCTGGAGGCTCGTCTTCCTGAACCCAGGCTGGAGAAGGGGCCGACCTCACTGAGTGTCCCATCCCCTCCTTGGGACAAAACAGAGCCTAGGCTGCAGGACCCCTCTGACAGCCTGCACCGCTCATCAGGTCACAGCCCGCCAGACCAAGGAGAGCCAAGACACCATCAATGCACCGGAGACAGCCCACCGGTCCCCAGCATGCAGGTGGCAAATGCCACTCCAGGCACTTCTGTGGCCCCGGCTGGCCCCTGGCAGCTCCAGGACCTGAAGCCATGGGCCTCTGCCTGCCCTGGGCTCCTGCCCTAACCCAGCCACGCAGGACAGGATGGTACCTTTTCCCCACACTGGTCACAGGGTCAGCCCCACTTCTGCTGGCCGGCGTTCTCCTTCGTGACAGCTTCCTGGCACTGGTGCTATGCTCGGGCTGCGCATCCTCCCTGTGCGGGCTGCCCCCGCCGGCGCTGCTGAGGCCCCGGAGCACGCTGTAGTTGATCTTGCTGGAGATCTTCTTCTGCTCCAGCATCTTCTCGATGGCCTCCCTGGCGGTACTGGCCTGAATTGGCTCCCGTCGCTTGCAAGACTTCTTGGGCTTGACGGAAACATGCAAGAATGCCTCCCGTGAGTCACGCCCACTGCACTTGACCACCAGGGCTCCATGTGAGGCCAGGAGTGCAGGCCCTCAGAGGGCTGCTCCTGCCTCCTCCTCCCAGAACGTGGGCCAGCCTGGCGCTCTCTGGGCCTGCCCACGTCAAATCCTGCCCTCCCAGGTGAGTGGGGCACGTGGGCTGGCATGGGTGCTGGCAGGGCCTCCAGACAGCAACAGCAGCAAATGTGCCACATGCACATGGCAGGGAAATGAGCTGCCCCTGGGTCCCACACAGGCAGGGCCACATGCACACGGCAGGGCGACGAGCTGCTACACTGTGAGGGCCACAGCAGAGAGGCTACTCAGTGAAGACAGACAATCCGTCCCAGCACCGCAGCCTAAGCCAAAGACAGGCAATGGCCAGGCACGGTGGCTCACGCCTGTAATCCCAGTACTTTGGGAGGCCGAGGCGGGCGGATCACAAGGTCAGGAGATCGAGACCATCCTGGCTAACATGGTGAAACCCTATCTCTACTAAACAAAAAAATACAAAAAAACTAGCCGGGCGAGGTGGTGGCGCCTGTAGCCCCAGCTACTCAGGAGGCTGAGGCAGGAGAATGGCGTAAACCTGGGAGGCGGAGCTTGCAGTGAGCCGAGATCACGCCACTGCACTCCAGCCTGGGTGACAGAGCGAGAATCCGTCTCAAAAAAAAAAAAAAAAAAAAAAAAGACAGACAATCCGTCCCAGCACCGCGGCCCAAGTCAAAGACAGACAATCTGTCCCAGCACCGCGGCCCAGGCCAAAGACAGACAATCCGTCCCAGCGCGGCCCAGGCCAAAGACAGACAATCTGTCCCAGCACTGTGGCCCAGGTCAAAGACAGACAATCCGTCCCAGCACCGCCGCCCAAGTCAAAGACAGACAATCCATCCCAGCACTGTGGCCCAGATCAAAGGCCCCAGCTGCCCGAAGACCCTGGATCTCATTCTAGGAGCTGGAGCCACAGACCACTTCAGGGCAATCAGCCTGCACCACCCCTGCTGCCCTCCCTGCATGACAACCTTCCCACGTGGCCCAGCAAGGCCTGGGACGTGCTGTTGGGTGGGGTGGAGTGCCTAGGTTCCTAACTCCCTGACCACACACTCCCCGGGTCCTCCTGAGTGGGTAGGCCTCACATCCGCCCTCCCAGACACCCACAGCTTGGTCCGAGGGACCCCAGTCTCGCCGGCAGGGAACTGGCTCCCTGTGTTTTCTCCTGCTCAGTCACTCAGAGGCTCAACCACTGCTGACTGCACCATGAGACTGAAGGCATGTTGCCCCTGGAGTGAGCCAGCTGAGCCAGGTCACCATGACGACACCATGAGACTGAAGGCACGTTCCCCCTGGAGTGAGCCAGCTGAGCCAGGTCACCACGACGACCACAAGGCAGGGAGGCATTAGAGTCGGACCTCCCAGGTCATTAGAAGAGCAAACGCCGGTTACACAGGCAGGAACCCCAGCATCCAGCCCCGAGGCCCGACACAGTCTGCCCTGGTGCCGTGTCCAGAGGGTCACTCCAAGGCTGAGCACACGCCCTCCAAGGTGAAGCCAATGACTGGGCGCCTGTGGCCAGCATGGGGCAGGACCTGGGGGTTAGGGACATGGGTCTGGGGTCCAGAGCACACAGCCTCCAGCTGCCTACCCTGGGTCACACGGGGAAGGGACATTCCAGAGACATTTGCCCCCCTGTAACCTGGACACCCCCGAGAAGGCCAGGCCCGGCGTCACAGGCGCCCACCTTGTGCTCCTTGTAGATGCCAAGCTCCTTCTCTTTGGCTATTCTTGCTTCTTTTTCTAAAAGTTCAGAAAAGGGGCCGGTGTCACTGAGGGCCCACGCCCCAGGCCTGCGGGCTGCGCGTCCTGCGTGTGAGTGCGGGCAGGTGGTGCTTACCCCTCTGTTCCCGCAGGTACTCGGCGTTCTCCCTCATCCACAGCTCGGCCTTCACGCGGGCTTCCGACTCATTCAGG
The DNA here is from genome assembly GCF_003255815.1 of Theropithecus gelada. Classification (NCBI taxonomy): domain Eukaryota; kingdom Metazoa; phylum Chordata; class Mammalia; order Primates; family Cercopithecidae; genus Theropithecus; species Theropithecus gelada. Next base: position 106,769,353 of record NC_037675.1, read on the forward strand.
ATGTACTGGGCGAGCACAGGGAAGTGGGGCTGGCTTTTAGCCTTCGCGCATCAGGGCGTGCTAAGGTCGTGCTGACCAGCGGGAAGTATTTCCCCCGTTAGAGGAAGGGGAACCAGGGCCAGCCTCTATTTAGTGCGGAGCCTGGGCTGATGTCTCCCCGCTCGGGGTGAGTTGGGGACCTGCTGCACCTCTGCCTGTCCCAAGGCCAACCAAGCAGGCCACACTTGTGAGACCCTCTAGGGCAGCTTGCAGGCCCCGCCGACACCAGGACCCTGGCCAGCCAGAGTGCAGGCTACAGGTCCCCACAAAGGGACCAAGTGAGGGTGAGAGCCACCCACTCAGGAACAGATGGGCCAGGCTGGAGGGGTCTGAGGCACCACGTGGCCATGAAATCAGGGAAGAAGACTTCCTGCCTGACAGAGGGCAAGTATGTTGAGATAAACTGCAAAGAGTTGGTCCCAATGGCTGGAACCCCTGGAGTTTGGGGGCACACAGTGCATGTAGAGTCAGTGGGTACCCTCTTGTGTCTGGAGACCCCCTCGATGGGCTGACCCTGGTGCCACTTGTGCGATCTGTGCTTGCCACAGGCTACATGCCCAGAGGGCCACAAGGGCCAGGTGCAAAGCTGGGGGCCTCCCGACAGGCCGCCCTGGAGCCAACACTGGACAGGAGAGTCTGGGGGTAGGTCCTGGGAACAGTGGCTAGAAGGCCAGGAGCCCACTTCACCCAGTGGGGTGGGCACTGGGCAGGGGAGATGGCCAACCCTGCCTGGCCACTCAGGGCTCCTTGGGCTGCAGTGCCCTCCCAAGCCTGGCCCCTCCTGGGAAGGGGTGCTGCCACTCACCCTGTCAATCTCCAGGTCGTCAATGCCACTGAGGTCCAGCTCGCCGTCTCCCGAAGCATCTTCTGGAGGGAAGCGCAGCATCAGCATCACTCAGCACCAGCTCTGAGGACGGGAGCGCGGCCACCACCTGGGCTGGCTCAGGACCCTGAGTCTGGGCTAAGGGTCTTCTAGAACCCCATCCCCTCCTCTGCACCAGGGGGTCACGCCCTGTTTCCCCACATGGCCACGTCTCTTTAAATGCTTAGCTAAGGATGCTAAGTGAAGACAGCAGGACACCAAACTCAAGCTACGATGGAAAATCCCAGCACTCCTGTGCTTTTTGTAAGAAAGCAACTTTTTAAGATTGGGAGGGCCGGGCGCGGTGGCTCAAGCCTGTAATCCCAGCACTTTGGGAGGCCAAGGCGGGNGGGAGGCGGAGCTTGCAGTGAGCCGAGATCGCGCCACTGCACTCCAGCCTGGGTGACACAGTGCGAGACGCCGTCTCAAAAAAAAAAAAAAAAAAGATTGGGAGACAGAGGCTGTCTGGCCCCAAAGACCGAGGGAGGGCACGGAAGCTGGGCAGGAAGGAAAGCCCAGGCCACGGAGTGAGACAGGGGTCTGCGCTGGGGGGCGCCAGCTCCCTATCACTGAGCCCATAGGTCTGGGGATAGAAATGAGGGAATAGAAATAATTCCAGAGTCCAGGCCCAAGGGAGCCTTCCATGATCACGCTCAGGACACCCCAAAACCTGCCTGTCACCCCTGCCCAGCCCCACGTGGTCCAGGCAGCATCTGCACAGCCTGGAATTGGGACAGCCTCTCCTTGCCACAGCCCCACACCATAGCTGCCTGCCCCATGCTGCCAACTCAACTCCAGCACAGGGCTGGACTGTCTGGGGTGCTCTCCTGCCACGCTGTTCATGGCTGAGGCCTGAGAGGGCTCCTCTCAGCACTCAAACAGGCAGCCCTCAAGGCCCCCCATGGCCCTTCCTCAGCCAGAATGGCCCTTTCTGCTCAGGGTCACTGTGCCGCCGGCTGCCCCGGGAGCCTGTGCACGTCCCCTCTGCCTGTTGCTCTGTGTGACCCGCCTGGGTTCCACCCACAAAGCAGCCCCAGCCATCAGGACTGTCTCCACCCCCAGCCCAGAGGTCACTCGATAAATATTTGCCTGGCTCCTCAACAGAGGCCAGGCCCTGGTGCCCGACGGGAGGCAGGGCCTGAGGGTGAAGCGATGCAGGAAGGTCCAGGCTTTCAGCCAGGGAAGCCTGTCCTGGCAGGGATGGGGGATGGGACCCACCTTTTTCCTAGAGCTCCCAGCCAAATGGGCAGGGTGGAGGGGGCATGACGGGCATGGTGGTCTGGCCTGGGCACTATGGGACAGGGGTGCCTCGTCGTTGCCATGACCAAGCTCAGCAAATGATGCTCCCCAACCATGTTGGACAAGCAGATGAGGTGTGGAGCTGCCCCGTGGGACTCCTGGATGCAACTTGTGGGCTCTGTTCTCCATGGCCCCTGTGGCCTGCAGGCGGTCCCAGTGAGGGTGACGAGACCCACCGCATTCTGGCATCGGCACACACCCAGTTCTTCACACCAGGACCACTGATGCCCACACAGCCCCACTGGGGGGACTGGTGGTGCCCCCACCCAAGCCCACCGCTCGAAAACACCACACCTCCCGACAAAGGATGGCAGCATCCAGCTCTCCCTGTGAGAGGGACACGTCGGAAAGCTCTCCTGATGACCTCAGCCACCCTCCAGGGCTCCATCAGAACTCACTGGGGTCGCTGCACTGAGAGGAGATGCATTCACGGATCGAATCTGAGATGCCCAGGCTGGCCGCAGTGGGGAGGGGGTCCAGCAGGGACCCAAGGGCCGGAGGTCTGCCGCCCCACTCGGGGTTTCCTGTTGCTTCCGAGCTGCCGGGGGTGCCACCAAGGAGTTCCCGGTATAAGTCCTTGTTCAGGTGGCTGGCCGCGGCCTCCAGCTCCTCATCCTCCGTGTCCTCCTCGCCACACAAGCTGGACGCGGTGTCCTCAGCGGAGCCTAGGGGTACACAATCCACACACCACCTGTTAACCAGGCAGAGGGCCAGGGCGCCCACTTTTGTGACAAAAAACAATGCTACCAAGCTGTCAGGTAACCCAGAGAAAGGCTGTCGCTGCACGGTGCCTGGCGGCCACGTGCCAAAGAACAAGCCTCAGGCCACACCTCGCACTGCACGCAGAAGTTAGCTCAAAGCAGATCACAGACCTGGGGGGAGTTAAAGTACAGACATCTCAGACCAAAACATAAAAGAAAAAGTCTGACCTTGGATAAGGCAAACATTTCTAATGGCTCTAAAAGCAGAATCCATAAAACACTGATAAAACGGGTTTCCAAACAGTTAAGAACTGCCCTTTGAAAGACATCATTAAGACAATGAAGACGGCCCACAGGCTTATCTGCAAATCTCACAACTGGTAAAGGACTTAAATCTAGAAAACACAACCCAATTAAAAAAATAGAAAAAAGATCTGAACAAAGGCTCCCACGAATATGACATATGGGTGGTAAACAAACACATACAAAGACCTCCTCCAGTCCTGAAGGAAATGCAGATGAAACCACCACCAGCTACTCCTTCACAGCTCAGAACGTCTAGCCCTGAAAAGAAAACCGGGCCATGCCTCCCAGGCAGGAGGAACATACTCCCTTGGGCTTCCACGCATGGTGACACCCCTTTGGAGACAACCTGATCATTTCTTTTTCCTTTTTTATTTTGAGACGGAGTCTCATTCTGTCGCCCAGGTTGGAGTGCAGTGGTGCAATCTCCACTCACTGCAAGCTCCACCTCCTGGGCTCATGCCATTCTCCTGCCTTAGCCTCCCGAGTAGCTGGGACTACAGGCGTCTGCCCCCATACCCAGCTAATTTTTTTTTGTATTTTTAGTAGAGACAGGGTTTCACTGTGTTAGCCAGGATGGTCTCGATCTCCTGACCTCGTGATCCACCCACCTTGGCCTCCCAAAGTGCTGGGATTACAGGTGTGAGTCACCACGTCCAGCCGACAACCTGATCATTTCTTAAAGACAGACAGGGCCGGGCGCGGTGGCTCAAGCCTGTAATCCCAGCACTTTGGGAGGCCGAGACGGGCGGATCACGAGGTCAGGAGATCGAAACCATCCCAACATGGGCTAACATGGTGAAACCCCATCTCCACTAAAAAATACAAAAAACTAGCCGGGCGAGGTGGCGGGCGCCTGTAGTCCCAGCTACTCGGGAGGCTGAGGCAGGAGAATGGCGTGAACCCGGGAGGCGGAGCTTGCAGTGAGCTGAGATCCGGCCACTGCACTCCAGCCTGGGCGACAGAGCGAGACTCCGTCTCAAAAAAAAAAAAAAAAAAAAAAAAAAAAAAAAAAAGACAGACAGGTCGTGGCCGCCCACTTGAGCCCAGGAGTTCCAGACCAGCCTGGGCAACATAGCAAGATCCTGTCTCTATGAAAAAATGAAAACTTAGCTGGGTGTGGCGGTGCCTGCCTGCAGTCCCAGCTACTTGGGAGGCTGATATGGGGGAGTTGCTTGAGCCCAGGAGGTTGACACTGCGGTGAGCTATGATCGAACTACTGCACTCCAGCCTCGGTGACAGAATAAGACCCTGTCTCAAAAACAACAAAAAAAGACAGACACACTTGCCTTTCACATAACCCAGCAATTTCACTCCTCAGCAGCTGACCCAAAAGGAAATCAACGTCCACACAAGGACTTGTACACCAGGGTTCAGGAGTGCATCTAAAACAGCCCCGAATGTGCAATGTACCCCAACAGATGAATGGCTACACACCTCAGCATGTTGAAGGACTACCGACTCCACACCACAGCAGAAAAGAACAAACCATTGATGGACTCAACATAATCACACTGTGAAAAAAGCTAAAGAGAAAAACATATACTACGTGATCCTACTCGTACGGAATTCTACAGAATACAACTAATTTATAGTGACAAAAAGTAGCTCACTGGGGGCCTGGGGCAGGAGGGGGGGCGCTGACTAAGGGCCTGTGGACCCCGCAGGAGCCACAAATCTGTGGGTTTTCCTGGTTGTCGCTATGGCTTGACAGGTGTGTGCAGACGTCAAAGTTCAGAAATTAAACGGCGCATTTTAAACATGAGCAGTTTGTCATAAGGCAATTACACCGCAATAAAGCTGTTAAAAATCACCCAATGGTGAATTTAAAAGACAGAAAACAACTTTCATGGGAGGAGTGTGAATCCTCCCCCTTGAGCTAGGTGTTCACTTCCTGAAACTGCCTGCTGTTGCCACAAGTAGCTCTAAACTAACCTAAGAATGCCGCAACCAATAGCTTAACGATGTACAGCTAATCACGAATAAATGTTATTATTGTAAGCCAATGAGAATTCCTGACAAACAACTTTGTATCCATCTAATCACTGTCCCTTTTTGCCTTTAAAAATCCATCTGTGGCTGGGCATGATGGCTCACTCCTGTAATCCCATACTTTGGGAGGCCAAAGTGGGCAGATCACTTGAGGTCAGGAGTTGGAGACCAGCCTGGCCAACGTGGCAAAACCCCGTTTCTACAAAAAATACAAAAATTAGCTGGGTGTGGTGGCGCATGCCTGTAGTCCCAGCTACTCGGGAGGATGAGGCAGGAGAATTGCTTGAAACTAGAGGGTGGAGGTTGCAGTGAGCTGAGATTATGCCACTGTACTCCAGCCTGGGTGACAGAGTAAGCCTCCGTCTCCAAAAAAAGAGAAAGTCCACGTGTAACCGCTGCTCACCAGAGTGTATATTCAGGGCAATGAGATGTGTCCTCTCTGGCTGCAATCCTCAGGCTTGACCCAAATAAATTCTGTAGATTAATTTTGCCTCTGCTTCTTCCTTTAAGGTTGGCAAAACTCATCTTAAAACATCCCACCCTAGATTTTGCGTGTGTGTGTGTACTGGCGACAGGGTCTGGCTCTGCTGCCCAGGCTGGAATATAGTGGTGCAATCATAGCTCACTGCACATCGAACTCCTGGGCTCAAGTGATCCTCCGGCCTCAGCCTCCCGAGCAGCTGGGACTACAGGCGCGCACTCCCACACCCAGCTAATTTTTTAATTTTTTGTAGAGATGGGGTCTTACTGTGCTGACCAGGCTGGTCTTGAACTCCACTCAAGCAATCCTCCTGTATTCGCCTCCCAAAGTGCTACGATTACAGGCATGGACCACTATGCTTGACCCACTCTAAGTCTTAGATTACTTTCTTCTCAATGTGTTCCAAAATAAAATTCCTGGCTAGCACTGAGTCCTGGAGGGGTCCCCATGGTGAGGAATGGCTCCTTGGGGGAAAGCACCTGATCCCCGGAGAGCAGACATCAGTGGGTAATGACCTCTGGACAGTGCAGCCTCTTAGAAACCCCTCCCCGGGCAAGTGGGCCCAGGCCGCAGGTGCCAGGAGCCTTGGGGGCTCCAGCTGCCACATTCCCTGGACGTGCACATTCCCCAGACTGTTGGCTCTGCCCCAAAAGTACCCCCAGAGTTTGACCAGGCTGGGCCAGGTCTCTCACCCCGGGTTCCTGCAACAGCCTCCCCACCTCAGGCCCCCTTGTGGCTCCTACTACCCCCAAGTGAAAAAACACAGTACAGAATACTAATCAAAAATAAAATTCTAAGCCCCACACCAACCAAATGGATCCCTTCTCTTGACCAAAGAGATTTCAAAGAAACCTGAAAAACTAGTTCAGACCACGATGGGAAGCGGGGGCGGGGTCAGACATGCCTCATTATACCCTCTTACACCCCCTCCCTTTGGAGTTCAGGAGCAGCTCATCAGCATTAACATCCAAACAGAGATCCGATGATTGGCCAAACAGACCTTGTAGCAACAGATACCAAATTCCAACCTGACTCTAGTATAGCATCAATGACAGGTAGCAGGCCCTGAAAGAAATCAAAATACTTTACCCCAAAATATCTTTGACATATTTTGAAATGGCTCTGCAAAGCTGTCTTTTGCAGTGGAAACTCACATTCTTTTTTTTTCTTTTTTTTTTTTTTTGAGATGGAGTCTCACTCTGTCGCCCAGGCTGGAGTACAGTGGTGCAATCTCAGCTCACTGCAACCTCTGCCTCCTGGGTTCAAGCGATTCTCCTGCCTCAGCCTCCCAAGTAGCTGGGACTACAGGCGTGTGCCACCACGCCCGGCTAATTTTTGTATTTTTAGTAGAGACGGGGTTTCACTATGTTGGCTAAGATGGTCTCAATTTCTTGACCTTGTGATCCGCCCGCCTTAGCCTCCCAAAGTGCTGGGATTAGAGGCGTGAGCCACCGCACCTGGCAGGAAACTTACATTCTGTAGAGAATCCCCTTCCCTTTCCAGGTCTTTTTCTGATCCTGAAGAGATTTGCTGAGACTAGCATATTTTAAAGATCTGAATAGGGGCCAGGAGCAGTGGCTTACGCCTGTAATCCTAGCATTTTGGGAGGCCGAGGTGGGCAAATCACGAGGTCAGGAGTTCCGAGACCAGCCTGGCCAACACAGTGAAACCCATCTCTACTAAAAATGCAAAAAATTAGCCAGGTGTGGTGGTGTGTGCCTGTACTCCCAGCTACTTGGGAGGCTGAGGCAGCATAATCGCGTGAACCCATCAGGTGGAGGTTGCAGTGAGCTGAGATTGTGCCACTGCACTCCAGCCCAGGCGACAGGGAGAGACTCTGTCTCAAAAACAAACAAACAAAAAAGGTCTGAATAGGAAACATTTGTCCAGGGACAGTGGCTCATTCCTATAATCCCAACACTTTGGGAGGCCGAGGCAGGCAGATCACCTGAGGTCAGGAGTTCAAGGCCAGCCTGACCATCATGGTAGAACCCTGTCTCTAATAAAAATACAAAAATTACCAGGGCGTGGTGGCGGGTGCCTGTAGTCCCAGCTACTTGGGAGGCTGAGGCTCGAGTCACTTGAACCTGGGAGGTGGCAGTTGCAGTGAGCCAAGATCGCACCATTACACTCCAGTCTGGGTCAAAGAGGGAGACTCTGACTCCAGAAAAAAAAAAGGAAACCTTTCCATTTATTGCCTCTAAGGGTGGCCACCTACAAGACTTCATCTATGTAACAAGCACCTTGGTCTCCACAACTCTCTTACCTTAATCTAGACACTTCTTTCTGTTGATTCCGGGTCTTTAGATAATAACTTAACTCTTTCAACCAATTGCCAATCACAAAACCTTTGACTCCACCTGCGACCTATAAGCACCGCCCACTGCTTTGAGTTGTCCCACCTTTCTGGATCAAACCAATGCACACCTCACAGGAGCCTCTGCAGGGAGGGGATGAGGTGGGGGCAATCTGTACCAACAGCTGGAGTGCCACAGCCCAGCGTGCAGCCTGAGTGTCTGAGGAGGAAGGAAGGTCATGGGGGGAGGCAGCCTCAACCCCAGGGCTGTGCACATAGACCAGAGGGCCCAGGAAGAGTGACAGGAAGGACAAGGTCAAAGGTCAGCTGGTGGGAAAGGTGCCGGCAAGGGGCACACAGACAGGTCTCGAGTTCTGAGGCCAGGGCTGGACTCACCATCTTTCGCCAGGCTGGCCAGGCCCCCCTTGGCCTTTGGCCGGCTGTTTTCTAGTTCAATCTCAATTGCATCCTGGTAACTGGATATTTCACCTAAAGTCGTAAGTTAAAAGCAAAAAGTCAGCACAAAATCAATTTTCCCAACAAAACAGAAGCATTGTGTGGGAAGATCAGTTGGTTACCTTCAACCTCCTCCAGTTTTTTTGACAGGACTTGTTCAAGCTGAAAGGGAACAGGGCGAGAGGCTTCGTGAAGGGAGGCCTGGGTACACAGTGCGGCCTCCGGGGTGCCCCGTGGGCCCCAGGGACCACAGGCCACTGGAACTTAGAGGTACGCAGCGGTGGAGGTGGAGCTATGGGTCTGTGTCCCCTACAGGAAGATATGGCACTTCCCAGAGTCTGTGCGAGGTGTGTCCTGGAGCCTCGGGCTCTGGCTGGTTACAGCACTGAAGAGCGGCTATGAGGCTATGGGTGTGCAGCTTCCCTGCAAGGCTGACAAGCCCAGCACAGACAGACGCCAAGGCTGGCACTACCTGCTTCATCCGCAGCTTCCTCTGCCCAGCCGTGTATGAGGGGGGGTCGCACTCCTCCTCCAGGTCGATCTTCATGAACTCATCTATGGTCAGCTGACTGGTGGGGGTGTCTTCAAATTCCGTGAGCCTAAAATGGAGCCGGACATGGGAAATGGAGCTGGCAGCTCTGAAAACGCCATTTAAAACTGAGCTGCTGGCTTGGCGTGGCTCACACCTGTGATCCCAGCACTTGGGAGCCCAAGGTGGGTGGACTGTTTGAGTCCAGGACTTTGAGATCAGCCTAGGCAACATAGTGAGACTCTGTCTCTACCCAAAAAGAAAAAAAAGTTAGCCAGGTATGGTGGTGCACACCTGCAGTCCCTGCTACTTGGGAGGCTGAGGTCAGGGAGAATCACTTGAGCCCAGGAGGTTGAGGCTGTAATGAGCTGTGATAGCGTCACTGCCCTTTGGCCTGGGCAGCAGAGTGAGACTGTCTCAAAAAATATATAAAAAAATAAAATAAAAGGCCAGGCACTGTGGCTCACGCCTGTAATCCCAGCATGTGGGAGGCCGAAGTGGTAGGATCACCTGAGGTCAGGAGTTCGAGACCAGCCAGGCCAACATGGTGAAACCCCGTCTCTATTAAAAACAGCAAAAATTAGCTGGGCGTGGTGGTGGGAGCCTGTAATCTCGGCTACTTGAGAGGCTGAGGCTGGAGAATCGCTTGAATCCAGGAGGCGGAGGTTGCAGTGAGCTGAGATCGTGCCACTGTACTCCAGCCTGGGCGGCAAGAGCAAAACTCTGTGTCAAAAACATAAAAAATAAAAACAAATAAATGAACTGTGCTTGCCAGGCGTTCCTCCATGGGGCCTGGCAGTCAGGCCTTGCTCCTCGGCACCCAGGTCCCTTCTGGCGGCTTCTCTACCCCCATCTGATCCTGCCCGGACCTCTGTTCACTGGGAGAAAGGCCCACAGGCACCCTTAATCACTCACAGAGGACCCCAATCCTAGGCGGAAGACTCAGAACGCCTGAAGAGAGGAGGCTGGGCTAGAACCTCAGCACCTGGCAGTCAGGCAGGAAGGGGCCTACAGGCCTGTGAGCCATGGGGCTCAGTTCTTACGAACGCCTCTACACGCTACACAACCTCCAACATGCTTAATCAAAGGCTTTTTACAGAATCAACAGTCAGATGTTTCAGGTTAAATACTTTCCAGCTGCTTTTGGAAACTGCCACAGGACACGATCTCAGCTGAAAAACAGCAGCCGTGTGTTTAAGATTTGTGATAAATGTCACAGCAGTTACAGGTTGCAGCAACCCCACTGTCACATTTACCTTGCGGAAGTCTATGAAACGGGGCTGCCAGCGCAGGTGAGCTGTGAGGAACCCCAACAAATACCACCCAGCAAGGCGGGGTGCAAAGCCCCGCCCCTGCCTGCCTGGCTTGCTGTGCCACTCATTTCAACTGATGCGGGGACCTCTGATGGAACTCCGGCTTCTCACTGGGACAGGGGGCACCTGGGCTTTCAAAGTCCAGGACGGACCACACCAAAAAGGAGATGGACCAGGCTTCTGACGTCAAAGACAGCCTCCTGCCTATTTGTGACTTAGGGCAACTTTACACATCACCCTCCGCCTCAACTTAGAAACACAGGGATCAGGCCGGGCACGGTGGCCCACGCCTGTAATCCCAGCACTTTGGGAGGCCGAGGCAGGTGGATCACGAGGTCACGAGTTCAAGACCAGCATGACCAACATGGTGAAACCGTCTCTACTAAAAACTACAAAAGTTAGCCGGGCATGGTGGCGCACGCCTGTAATCCCAGCTACTCAGGAGGCTGAGGCGGGAGAATCTCTTGTATCCGGGAGGCGGAGGTTGCAGTGAGCCGAGATCGTGCCACTGCACTCCAGCCTGGGTGACAGAGCGAGGCTGTCTCTCAAAAAAAAAAAAAAAAAGGCCGGGCGCGGTGGCTCAAGCCTGTAATCCCAGCACTTTGGGAGGCCGAGACGGGCGGATCACGAGGTCAGGAGATTGAGACCATCCTGGCTAACACGGTGAAACCCCATCTCTACTAAAAAATACAAAAAAATAGACGGGCGGGGTGGCAGGCGCCTGTAGTCCCAGCTACTCAGGAGGCTGAGGCAGGAGAATGGCGCAAACCCGGGAGGTGGAGCTTGCAGTGAGCTGAGATCCGGCCACTGCACTCCAGCCTGGGCGACAGAGCGAGACTCCGTCTCAAAAAAAAAAAAAAAAAAAATAATAATAATACAGGGATCGGAGGAGGAGGACGCCTCCGCAGGACAGGGCCGGCCTCAGAAGGACTAGCAGGGAACTCTCCGGAGGGAGGCAAGGCATCCTGCCAGCATGTCCAAGCCATGGTGCGACGGGGGCTGGGCTAGGTCCTGGCCAACAGCCAGGTGGGGTATAGCAGGGTCCTGGGAAGTGGCACCTGCTCCGGCAAGCAGGCCTGAGCTGGACTGACGAAGTGTCTGCGTGGTGCCCATGCCATGAATGAGAGCCCCCTACCTCTTTCGCAGCGTGGACTCACACACTTTGACCACACTGATGACCTCCTTCACAGTCCTCCTGAAGTCATGCATTCTGGCTGCAACTAGGAGTGCTAGAAAGCAACGAGACGGGCCTCGTCAACCACAGCTGGGAACCAGGGCAACAGTGTATCTGTGGCCCAGGAAAACACTGCGGATCCCGGTCAGGGAGATGATGACCTGGGAAGATGTGTCCGTGCCAGGGCAGTGAGATCCTCACTTAGCGTGGCTCATCCTGAACAATGAGACCCTCTCTATCTTATGGTGGGTGGTGGCTGCATCCCATTCCATTTTCAAATACAAGAACAATTAAAATGAAGGTTTCCGAGAGCTTCACGTAATCCCTCAAAGCAAACAAAATAACTTTAAGATGACTGTGCAGGAAACACAGGTTGTGATGGGAGCTGGGGATTCTGAGGATGCAGAGCCAGGCCAGGCGGGAAAGGGGCGAGGCCACAGCTGGCAGCTGACACAGGTTCACCAAGGCTGCAGTGGGCCCAGAACCTCCAGAGCAAACATGGAGATCATGTGTGCAGATGGAACGGCTTCTCAGGTGGACTGAATTCTGCTGTCAGCAGAGTGCAGGGACGCTGGCACCTAGCCTGCTGGGAAGAGTGGACTCTGTGGGCACTGAGGGTGAGGGCCCTGGTGAGGAGCAAGGGCTCTGCCGACCTGGGGCTCCAATTCCAGGGTTGGGGTAGTTGACCAGGCCACAGCCATATCCACCCACCAGCACCAAAGGCAAAGTGAGAGTTTGAGTGACAGCTGGAACCTGGGGGGCCACAGAGGTCCAACTAGAACAACCGCCCAGCTGGGGGTGGGGGATAGTCTGACAGCCCCGTGGCACCCTCATAAGCAACAATCTAGCATCTCAGAGAGGCCACACCACTATCCGCGTCAGGAGCCGGGCCCCACAAGACCACGGACAGGGATGGCCGTGCAGCCGCACCCCAGATGTAGGCAACCTGGGGTCAGGGCCACTCTGCCCTGAGGGTTCTGCCCCTTATGCCAGGACACACAGAGGCCAACGGGGCAGCCAGGAGGTCCTGGAGGGCTGAGGACCCCGGTGGGCCAGTCCAGTGTCAGCCACGGAAGGCTGGAGGCAGCTCTCAGTGCTCTGCAAACATTTGGCACAGCCCACCAGTACTCAGGCGTCAGGAAAGTGTGACTCCAGGACCCAGGCCAGCATCCCCCAGACGGGCAAGGCCCGCTGTACCTGCTCCGCAGAGGCCCGAGGGGCGCCGGCCTGTGTGCATCCAGTCCCGCTTCATCCTCTGTAGGAGCCTCAGGGCAGTCATGGACACCTCGTGGTTCTTCTCTCCGAATTCCAGTAGGTGCGCAAAGCGCGGAATATACAGGCATGGGTCTGTAGCAGACACGGCATCTCAGTGCCCGCCTCAATGTGCCACAGCATGTGCACAGGTGGCCCAGACAGCCCAGGGGTGGGGTGACCTGCACTTGTCTTTCCAGGAACCCAGGCCCCTCACCAGTCCCCCTCCCCTGGACAAAGCCTCTCTGACCCTCAGCTGGAGCAGTCATGGCACTGAACCCAGGAGAGCCACTGGCCACCTGCTGCCAACCAGCCTGCTGCAGACACGCTGGGGCCAGGCAGCGTGCCCCTACTGCATGGCTGCCCTGCTCAGGGCACAGAGGGGCTCACACCCAGCAGCCTTCCCTCCAGACCATGCTAACAGCACCACCCCCAACAACGGTCCCGGGACCCTTAGAGCAAGACAGGCGTGGGTTGGGCACACGAGTCGCCAGCCAGCCGGCATCAGCTGACACTCATGGGTGAGAGGAGGACCCACTTCTGGCATCCCTACCAGCATGGCAGTGCCACTGGGGCTGTGTGTGCACACTGAGGTCTGGTGCTGTGCACCTCTGCCAGCAGGGCACAGTGCTACAGGGGATGTGCCTAGAGCAGGACAGGCCGGGTGCTGCACAGCCCGGGCCCTGATCGACTGCATGGACCCAAGCAGCGCTCCCCTACGCCGAGCACGAGGCTGTGATGTGACTCCACAGGGCCCTGCTGTGTCCCACCAGACTCAGGTGGCTATGACTTGCATCCCTTCACACTCACGATGCAGGCCCCCTTTCCAGCTGAGCGTGTCTGTAACACGAAGGATGAATGCTTGAGGTGAAAGATGCCGCATTTACCCTGATGTGATTGTTACACACTGCAGGCAGCATCCAAACACCTCATGTGCCCCATAAACATACGTACCCACTACGCACCCACAACTACAGATAAAAACAAAGGATTTTTGGTGATTCGGCAGCTAAACCAGATATTATTCAGAGAAAAAAACCAAGATAATTTAAAATAACATAATTGCTATGATTTTTAATAATTTTCAATAAGATAAAATTATCGGAGCTAGAAATAAAAAGAATGATTAAAAAATACAGTTATAACCTGGGCGTGGTGGCTCACGCCTATAATCCCAGCACTTTGGGAGGCCAAGGTGGGCAGATCACCTGAGGTCCGGAGTTTGAGACTGGCCTCACCAACATGGAGAAACCCCGTCTTTACTAAAAATACAAAATTTGCAGCGCATGGTAGTACATGCCTCTAGTCCCAGCTACTCAGGAGGCTGAGGCAGGAGAATTGCTTGAACCAGGGAGGTGGAGGTTTCAGTGAGCTGAGATTGCACCATTGCACTCCAGCTTGGGCAACAAGAGCAAAGCTCTGTCTCAAAAAAAAAAAAAAAAAAAAAAGATATGCTTATAGACTGGGCAATATTGAGACGAAGTCTATACAAAAATTTTTTTTAAAAATTTGGCCGGGGCTGGGTGCTGTGGCTCACGCCTGTGATCCCAGCACTTTGGGAGATTGAGGCAGGTGGATGGCCTGAGCTCAGGAGATCAAGACCACCCTGGGCAACATGGTGAAACCCTGTCTCAACTAATATACAAAAAATGAGCTGGGCCCACCTACTTGGGAGGATGAGGCAGGAGAATCGCTTGAACCCAGGAGGCGGAGGTTGCAGTGAGCCAAGATCACACCACTGCACTCCAGCCTGGATGACAGAGTGAGACTCCGTCTCAAAAAACAAAGAAACAAAGAAACAAAAAATTAGTGGGTGTGAGGCCGGGTGTGATGGCTCACACCTGTAACCCCAGAATTTTGGGAGGCCAAGGCAGGTGGACTGCCTGAGCTTAGGAGTTCCAGACCACCCTAGGCAACATGGTGAAACCCTGTCTCTACTAAAATACAACACACACACACACACAAATTAGCCAGGTGTGGTGGCGGGCACCTATAGTTCCAGATACTTGAAAGGCTGAGACTCCAGAATTGCTTGAACCTGGGAGGTGGAGGTTACAGTGAGCCAAGATCATGCCACTGCACTCCAGTCTGGGCGACAGAGCAAGACTCTGCCTCCAAAAAAAAAAAAAAAAAATTAGTGGGTGTGGTCTAGTCCCAGCTACTGAGGAGGCTGAGGCAAGGGGATCACTCGAACCCGGGAAGTCGAGGCTGTAGTGAGCTGTGATTGTACCACTGTACTCAGGCCTGGGTGACAGAAAAAAAAAAAAAAAGAAGAAGATGTACTGATGGGGGTGGGACTTTGACACTCATTAATTCTTGAAATAGAAAACTCAGTTCAAAGACACTGGAAAATATATCGACGGCTGGGCATGGTGGCTCACACGTGTAATCCTAGCACTTCGGGAGGCCAAGGAGGGTGGATCACCTGAGGTCAGGAGTTCAAGACCAGCCTGGCCAATACAGTGAAACCCCGTCTCTACTAAAGTAAAGTACAAAAATTAGCTGGGTGTGGTGGTATGTCCCCGCAGTCATCCCAGGTACTAAGGAGGCTGAGACAGGAGAATTGCTTGAACCTGGGAGGTGGAGGTTGCAAAGAGCCAAGATTGTGCCACTGTACTCCAGCCTAGGTGACAAAGCGAGACTCCATCTCCAAAAAAAAAAAAAAAAAAATTCAAGACAAGCCAGGCAGAGTGGCTCATACCTACATTCCTAGCTACTTGGAAGGCTGAGGTGGCAGGATTACTTGAGTCCAGGAGGTTGAGGCTGCATTGAGCCATGACTGTGCCACTGCATTCTAGCCTAGGTGACTGAGACCATGTTTCAAAACAAAAAAGACAAGCAAAAAGCGTGCTTTCAAGACAAATCCGTCAGTGACTAGGGTGGAGCAGAGGCGCTGGGCAGCGGCGGCACTGTGGGCAAACGTGGAGTGGCAGAGTGGCACAGGACAGGCATGAGCCATTTCATAATGCAAAGGAAACTATGTGAAGCAGCCTGGAATCTGCAGGTGCACAGTGACAGAGGAAGAATTAAATGAAGGAAAAGCAATGAAACAACCTTCAAAACCACAATAAGGGGAGATTTTAACATGGTTCTCTGAAATTTGACAGACTGATTAGGAAAAAAAGACTAAGGGACAATATAAGACACATCACTATAGGCTCAATCTGACAAGGATGTTCTAAATTCTGTACCCTATGGAGTCATCATGCTTTTCCAGTGTCTGTGGGACAGTTATGAAAATGACCAGGTATTACAGAACAAAGAAACTCTCAATACATTTCACACAGGATGTGCCACTTGATCCCAAGTAAAAAAAAACCAAAAAACTAAAAACGAGCAAAAACAAGTAGTCCCCTCACCTCCAAACGCTATTAGAAATTAAAGCACAATCCTTTAGATAACTTTATTAACTTAAGCGCTTTGTATATTTAAGAAAGCAATGGGCCAGGCGTGATGGCTCACGCCTGTAATCCTAACACTTTGGGAGGCCGAGGTACTTTGATTGTAAGAGGCTAGCACTTTGATTGCCTGAGCTCAGGAGTTCGAAACCAGCCTGGGCAACACAGTGAAACCCTATCTCTACTAAAAAACACAAAAAATTAGCTGGACGCGGTGGCATGCGCCTGTAATCCCAGCTACTCGGAGACTGAGACAGGAGAATCGCTTGAACCTGTGAGGCAGAGGTTGCAATGAGCTGAGATGGCGCCACTGCACTCCAGCCTGGACGACAGAGCAAGACTCCATCTCAAAAATAAATAAATAAATAAATAAATAAAGGAAGCAATGAAATTAATGAACTAAGTCAAATAACAGAAAATTTAAAATTAACAAAAGTAATTATTTAAAGTAAGCAAAGGGACTAATAAAGAAAAAGAAGCAAATAAATTACCACTGTCAAGAAAAGAATTAAAAAGTCCAACAGCCAGTAGGGTGCTGACATGAAGGCAGACCTACAGACCAACAGAACAGGACAGGACAGGACAGGACAGAACAGAACGGGGTCAGAAATGACAATGACGGGCAGGTGACTTTCAAAAAGGGTGACAAGAACTTCTTTCACAATGGGGAAAGGATGGTCTCTTCAATAAGCAGCGCTGGGAAAACTGGATATCCACTTGCAAATAAAGATAGACCCTTACCTTACATCATACCCAAAAACTAACTCAAAACCAATTCAAGACCCAAACGCAGACTTGAAACTATAAAATCCGTAGAAGAAAACACAGGGAAAGACTTTAGGACATTGGTCTTGGCAAAGATTTCTCAAACATGACACCAACAACAAGGGCAACAAAAGTAAAAATAGACAAATTGGATAACCTCAAACTAAAAAGTTTCTGCCCAGCAAAGGAATCCATTAACAGAAATGATATCCTAGGGAAGGGAAGAGAATATGTGCAAACCATCTATCTCATAAGGGGTTAACATCCTGAATATACAAAAAACTCCTACAACTCAGGAACAAAACTGATTAAAAATGGGCAAATTGCTCTTTTGTTTTTTTTTTTTTTTTTGAGACAGAGTCTTGCTCTGTCGCCCAGGCTGGAGTGCAGTGGCACAATCCCGGCTCACTGCAAGCTCCGCCTCCCGGGTTCACGCCATTCTCCTGCCTCAGCCTCCCGAGTAGCTGGGACTACAGGCGCCTGCCACTGCGCCCGGCTAATTTTTTGTATTTTTAGTAGAGACGGGGTTTCACCATGGTCTGGATCTCCTGACCTTGTGATCCGCCCGCCTCGGCCTCCCAAAGTGCTGGGATTACAGGCGTGAGCCACCGCGGCCGGCCAAATTGCTCTTTTGTAATCCCAGCTCTTTGGGAGGCTGAGGCACGAGAATCGCTTGAACCTGGAAGGCAGACTTTGCGGTGCAACCTCATCACTGCACTACAGCCTGGGTAACAGAGTGAGACTGTCTCAAAAAAAAAGGCAAAGCCCTCGAACAGACATTTCTCCAAACATGGCATGCAAATGGCCAACAAGCACGAGCAGATGCTCAACATCATTATTTATCAGGGACATGCAAATCAAAACCACATGACACTACCTCATATCCATTAGGATGACCACTATCACAAACAAAAAAGAAAATGATGGCTGGGCGTGGTGGCTCACACCTGTAATCCCAGCACTTTGGGAGGCCTAGGCGGTTGGATCACTTGAGGCCAGGAGTTTAAGACCAGCCTGGTCAACAGAGTCTTGCTCTGTCAACCAGGCTGGAGTGCAGTGGTGTGATCTCAGTTCACTGCAACCTCCGACTCCCTGGTTCAAACCATTCTCCTGCCTTGGCCTCCCAAGTAGCTGGGATTACAGATGCCCACCACACCCAGTTAATTTTTGTATTTTTAGTAGAGATGGGGTTTCACCATGTTGGCCAGGCTGGTCTCCTGGCCTCAGGTGATCCGCCCACTTTGGCCTCCCAGAGTGCTGGGATTACAGGCGTGAGCCACCGTGCCTGGCCTACACTGTAACATTTTAAAAATCAGAGTGCAAAGGGTGGCTTCTAAGGATGAGAATTATTATTCACACACTCAACACCACCATGCAGATCAAGATGCTGACTACCTCTGGCGGCTCAGCAGTTCTATCCTGGCACCCCCCAGCCCCGAGGCAGCTGTTGCCCAGGTCTTGTGTGTTGCTGTAAGTTATTCCCTCTCACTGCGTTCCCCAAATGGACCCACCACAACGTGTTGATCCTTTCTGTTGCTGATG
Source organism: Theropithecus gelada (assembly GCF_003255815.1). NCBI lineage: Eukaryota > Metazoa > Chordata > Mammalia > Primates > Cercopithecidae > Theropithecus > Theropithecus gelada. The sequence continues at coordinate 106,787,754 of NC_037675.1, forward strand.
GACATGCAGGCTGTCTCCACTCTCGCCATTTGTATTTCTCCTGGAAACTGCTTATGCCCGTTACCTTTTCCTATGGAAATAGATGGCTGGGACAGAAACCATGGCCACAGCAGCCAGTGTGTCTTTGCCAGTGGGGTCCCACACTATGAAATCGCAACTGTGGCCTCTGTGGGTGTGTCCTTGGTAGGTGCATCCACACACTTTCTCTTGGGACTTTCTGGACCCTCATGCATATGCTACGGCTTTCCAAAGGGCTTGGCCCTGCGGAGTTACACGCCCACCTGCAGCACGTGACCTCTAGCTGCTCCGTGTTCCACCAACACTGGCGTGACAAGTCTCAAGTTCAGCCGCCTGGGGGCTCGGGCGCCCCATTCCCTGGCGAAATGATGATGTGTGCACTCTGGGTCATTGCATAGTGTCTGTTCACGTCCTTTGCCCGTTTTTTAAAACACCTGGGTTGTCAGCCTTTTCCTTCCTGACTTATAGTCGCTCATTAATCCTGGAGAGTCCTTTGTTGAAAATACGGCAAATATCTTCCGAAGGGGACTCTTACTACAGGGAACATTTACTACAACTGTAACGACCAGAGACACAGAGCTCCTATTCACTGTTTCGCCCAGGACTGCTGTGATGGGTGCACCCATGACCCGAGCTGCTGGCTGCGTCCTGGGGGCTTTCCTGTATATGGGAGTTTTGAAAGTCTGAAGCCTGGAGGTCCAGAAGGTTGCATGTGTGTCCTCGGGGAGGAACTCTCCTGACAGCCAGGCCTCTGGAGCTTCGTCTGCACGCGAGCTTGGCGTGCACCGGCTGCGCAGACCAAGCCAGGTGACACAGTCTCTGAAGTCTGGTCTCCACATCGGCAAAGCCAGTGCCCACTGCCACGCATCTCCCAGGATTAGCTCCAGGCTGGGAGGCTAGAGGCCCCATAGGGAACGAGACTGCGACTGCGATCCACAGGCAGAGCCACAGAGGCAGGGCGCGCCCTGGGGCCCAAGCTCCAAGGCTGCAGGCCCGGAGCCAGATCCTGACTTGCCCACCCGCCCGCTGTGTGACCTTCAGCACGCGACTAACCTCTCTGTGCCCATTTCCTCGAGGAAAATGCGAGGAAATAGCAGCGCCTGCCCCTGTGAAAGCCCTCAGAGCAGAGTGGACCGCGCTCTCCGCCAGCGTTTGCTGCTGGCGTCTGCAGTAAGCTAAATCACTAGGCATCCGAACCAACAAGGAAGCCCTACGACCATCCGACAAGCCTCGGCCAGAGGCACAGACTCTGGAATGCAAACGGCCAACAAGCAGGTCCACCTGCGTTCCTAACCAAAAGATCGCTAACTAAAGAACGGGCGCAAGCACCTGCGCATGGCACTGCGGGTCTGGGGGCAGCCGCCTGCCAGAGCCGGGAGCCGCCTTCCACGGCGGCCTCTGCACAGTGCGCGTCTCGGGCCGGTTGCAGGGCACGGAAACTCCAGCAGCTTCCAGGCTGTCGGGCCTGGGGGCGGGGCCGCGCGGCAGCGTCGTCGCGTGGGGCGCGGCCCTGACGCAGCGTGACGCGCTGGCGCCGCGGCGGGTACAGGCTCAGGCGGGCGGGACGGCGCCCCCTGCGGCCGGGCCTGGCCGGGCTGCGCTAGGCTGGGCTCGGGCAGGGTCGCAGGGTCGCAGGGGCGGGGGTGGCAAGGGAGCGGGTGGCAACCCCGCGGGTCGCAGCGCCGCCGCCGCCGCCCATGCTGCTGCCCCTGGCCTGCCTGCATGGCCGCGTTGCTCAGTGCCTGACCTCCCTGCTTTTGCTTGCAGAGCCGCTCCCAAGGCCCCGGCGCGGTGCGAGGGCGCGGGGCGCGGCGTCCACAGACGCCGAGGCCGCCCCCGCCGCCCCGCCCGCGAAGATGGCGGCGGAGCTCTACGCCCCCGCCAGCGCCGCGGCCGCGGACCTCGCCAACAGCAACGCCGGTGCCGCCGTGGGCAGGAAGGCCGGGCCGCGCAGCCCGCCCAGCGCCCCCGCGCCCGCGCCCCCGCCGCCCGCGCCCGCGCCCCCCACACTCGGCAACAACCACCCGGAAAGCCCCGGCTGGCGGTGCTGCCGCCCCACGCTGCGCGAGAGGTGAGCCCGCCCCCCGCGGCCCGCGCACCCGCGCGCGCCCGCGCCCCCAGCCCGTGCCTCTGCCTTTGCAGGAACGCGCTCATGTTTAACAACGAGCTCATGGCCGACGTGCACTTCGTCGTGGGGCCCCCGGGGGCGACCAGGACGGTGCCCGCCCACAAGGTGGGTAGCGGCGACCCCTCTCGGAAGGCGTGCCCCGCCTGCCGTGCCCCGCCTGCCGTGTGGCTGCCCGCAGCCCGCGGGACAGCCAGGCTCACGGCGGCGCTTTCTCCTCCCAGTACGTCCTGGCTGTCGGCAGCTCCGTCTTCTATGCCATGTTCTACGGGGACCTGGCGGAAGTCAAATCTGAAATTCACATTCCAGACGTGGAGCCCGCAGCCTTTCTGATCCTGTTAAAGTAAGTCCACTCTGTACTGGGGAAGGACGGGTGGGTCCGTTCTAGGCGGCCTCCCGTGGCTTCTGAGGGGGAGCACACAGGAGCTGATGGACGACTCTCCCAGGTCCAGCCCCGCAATAGGTGCTTGGGAGCCAGCCCCTGACGCGGGCCTTGCCTCGCCTAGGTACATGTACAGTGATGAGATCGATCTGGAAGCTGACACGGTGCTGGCCACTCTCTACGCTGCTAAGAAGTACATCGTCCCAGCATTGGCAAAAGCTTGTGTCAACTTTCTGGAGACAAGTTTGGAAGCCAAGAACGCCTGTGTCTTGCTGTCCCAGAGCCGGCTGTTTGAGGAGCCTGAGCTGACGCAGCGCTGCTGGGAGGTCATCGATGCACAGGCCGAGATGGCCCTACGGTCCGAAGGCTTCTGTGAGATAGACCGGCAGACACTGGAGATTATTGTCACTCGGGAGGCCCTCAACACCAAGGAGGCAGTGGTCTTCGAGGCCGTCCTGAACTGGGCCGAGGCAGAGTGCAAGAGGCAGGGGCTGCCAGTCACCCCACGAAACAAGAGGCATGTTTTGGGGCGAGCCCTCTATCTGGTCCGAATTCCAACCATGACCCTAGAGGAGTTTGCCAATGGCGCTGCCCAGTCAGACATCCTGACTCTGGAGGAGACCCACAGCATCTTCCTGTGGTACACGGCCACCAACAAGCCCCGCCTGGACTTCCCCCTGACCAAGAGGAAAGGCCTCGCCCCGCAGAGGTGCCACCGATTCCAGTCTTCTGCCTACCGCAGCAACCAGTGGCGGTACCGCGGGCGCTGCGACAGCATCCAGTTTGCAGTGGACAGAAGGGTATTTATTGCAGGGCTGGGCCTGTATGGGTCCAGCTCTGGGAAGGCTGAGTACAGCGTGAAGATTGAGCTCAAGCGGCTCGGGGTGGTTCTGGCTCAGAACCTGACCAAGTTCATGTCAGACGGATCCAGTAACACCTTCCCGGTCTGGTTTGAACACCCGGTCCAGGTTGAACAAGACACCTTCTACACGGCCAGTGCCGTCCTGGATGGCAGCGAACTCAGCTACTTTGGGCAGGAGGGGATGACGGAAGTGCAGTGCGGAAAGGTGGCCTTCCAGTTCCAGTGCTCCTCGGATAGCACCAACGGGACTGGGGTCCAGGGTGGGCAGATCCCTGAGCTCATCTTCTACGCCTGAGGTGCCCGGGGAGGCTGCAGCAGATCGGCAAGTGAGCGAAGCGGAAGTCAATGTACTAACTCCTCTTAGCCTTGTCTCTCTCTGACATGTAGTCAGCTGAAACTTGATTGTGTAAAGTAGAGGCCTTTTCCACACAGCCAGAGCCCGGGGATTGGAGTCATAGGCATCTCTGGTACACTGGGGTGCACGTCTCAGGTGGAGGAAGATTTAGGGCACAAGGCAGGCCCCAGATCCCCTCCCAGTGGCACCCACGCCACCTGCTTTGAGGGGTTGGATGTTCCTGCCACCTCTTGGATTCTAAGTGGTTCCAAGCTTAACTTGAGACCTTCCCTTCAAATCTAAAATCGGCAAAAAGTCACTTAAAATAGTGGACTTCTGTAATAAAGGTTGCCTAAAATAACACTCGTGTGTCAGTAAATGACTACAGGAGTTGTACAGTGGGGTATTCTCTTTCTCATGCAACAGAACAGCTCCCATCCCGAGGAGAAAAGCTGTCATGCTGAACATGCTACGTGGTCTGGAGCAAACTGCACCCCAGTGAAGCCCATCCGTCCCCTGGGTCGCTGGCTGGCTTCCGGGCCACCCTGGGAAACACCAGGTGCCTAGTTGTCTCTATGTCCTAATGCATCACTAGCACCTCAGAGTCCTACCCTATGAACGGACTGTGGGGGGAGCATTCTGCTGGGCCCAGCATTCTGGATCCCTGGGGACACAGTGTCACTAGCTGTGACACTGCTGCAGGACAGCCTGTTGCAGGAGTGGACTATAGGGTGAAGCAAGCTCTCCCACCCCTTGCCTCTGTCCTCCCACTCTGCACACCCCGTAGGCAGCTGCTTTCTGGAAAACCTGTATGACCCCTGAAAAGAGGGATGGCCCCTCTTGGCACCTGGGAGAGGGCATGGGCCAAGTGTAGAGCCCCAGCCAGCGTCCCTCTGCTGCTGCAGCCCACGCTGCTCAGTCCTGTTGGTGACCCAGCCCCACCTGGTGCTTCTCTACCCCAAGGACGTATGCTCCTAGATGCAGACAGGCAAAATAAGAAAGTGGGCTCTAAGCAGGCTGTGGAAAGCAGTCATCTGCTTGGTAAAGAAAGGGTAGGTCAGAACCATCAGGCAGTGAGTGCTGTTCTGATCCTTTCCTTCTAGACTTTTCCACCAGGTTAGATTCTGCATGCATGAACTCTGCTGCTGCCTTGAGGGGGAGACACGACTTACCCTACACCTAACATATATCAAGAAAGGCATACAGGAGCTCCATAAACTGGCACAACACTGGGCACTCAACACAGAACAAAAGTGGCAGAAAAACCACAAAAGAGGGCTGTGGCTGGAAAGCACATCCAGGAGCTGCCCCACTGTCCCCATCTGTCCAGAGGCACCTGGTGCCAGGTGTGTTCCTTAAACCTTGTCCACACAAGATTTTCCCAGCACACAGCACTTCTGTTTCCCTCTGTCTACACCTGCACACCTGACAGGCACTGACAATGGGCCTTCTGGTTTTGCAGCAGAAAGCAAGCCCCAGGCCAGGTGCAGTCTCATGCCTGTAATCCCAGTACTTTGGGAGGCCAAGGCAGGAGGATCACTTGAGCCTAGGAGTTTGAGGCTGCAGTGAGCTATGAACATGCCACTGCACTCCAGCCTGGACAACAGCGAGACTCTGTCTTAGAAAATAAGGCCCCACATTGCTGAGCTCCTAGCAGCTTTAAGAGACATTTCTTACCTTGAGGGGTCCCGTACTTGGACAGGATTTCCCTCCGCTGCTCAAAGGACTTTTTTTTTTTTTTTTTTAGTAGAGACGGGGTTTCACCGGGTTAGCCAGGATGGTCTCGATCTCCTGACCTCGTGATCCGCCCGCCTCAGCCTCCCAAAGTGCTGGGATTACAGGCTTGAGCCACCGCGCCCGGCCTGCTCAAAGGACATTTGGCATGCTGGTCCCTACAGCAGCCTGCTGGACACCCCAGCAGCTCACCCAGATGCCTACCTATGGCCGGCGCATTGATGCAGAGCTCTCTGGCCAAGAGAAGAAACGTCTTTCCCAGCACGTACACGTTCACCTGAGATGGAGAGAGCACAATCAGAAACAACATTGGTCTTTAAGGAAATGTTTGCTTTTTTTCTCTTAAAATGCATCAATTGTTCAGTCTTTAAAGACTCCAATGGCCTGTGGAGCAGCCACCCTACACCCGAAAGCCTGGCTGTCCTTCCTCGGCTGCTGGGGCTCCCAGGGCCCTGCCTTCTTCCTCTAGGCCACTGCTTTAGGCCCCGCTGCTGTCTCGCCAATGATGGCATCTGCTTAGAAGAAAACCTGACTGCTAGGTCCCTCCCAGGGCGTCATCACACGGTGCACACTGCATTTCATTCAGAACCGTGCACCCATGAACACAAAACCTGTCCTGTCCACATGTGCTCCCACCAGCCACCCTCCAGCCCAGATTCCGACGGGCCCAGGGGTCTTGGCCTCAGTCCCCTTGCTGGGATTGAGATCTGTGTCCCTCAGTGACTCCCCTGCCCCCCGCACTGTTCCCACCTTAGGTCCAAATCCACGCAGATCCTGTCACCCCTGCCTCGACCACCTCCCATCGCTCTCTTCCCTGCCATAGGGCAGTGGAGGTGAGGCCCAGACTGAGAGGGGCAACCCCGAGGGCTGGCAGTGATGGGAGCACTGCTGTTTGTCCTCAGCAAAACAAGGACTCCAGCCAGTGTGAGACCCTGTGCACAGCCCTGCCATGGGCTGAGTACCCCTAGGGAGCCCTGCTGGCTGGGGGAGGATGCTGCTGAGCAATGTCTGCTGGCAGGTGTGGATGAGGTGCAGAGTGGGAAAATCCTGGTCCCTGCGGGAGCCTGCAAGAGTCCTGCCCACCCTTGGCTGTCTTCATCCCAGGCTTGCCCCTGGGGCCCCTGGGCCTCACAGGCTTGGCTAGTCTGGCCCTCTGCCGCTAGCCTCCCCCGAAGAATTCCCTCGCCTGACTGAGCCCGGTTCGTGGGCCCTTAGACAAGTCCCCTTGTCCTGGCACACCAGTGGCACTTCCAGGTGCTTGCTGACTCTGGGGTACTGGGAGACCTAAGGGACCGAACACAAAGGGGCCTGTCTGCACTAGAGGCAGGAGACAGAGGCAGCGCTTTTTGGGGATACTTCTGATCAGGGACCCTGCCCACTGGGAGGGCTGGGCCCCCACAGCAGCTCCTCCCTGGTCACCTTCCACCCCAGTGGGGCGCAGCTTCCGTCTTCTCCATTATATCCCTGAGAGCTCCATCACAAGGGTTGGTGGCTCACAGAGTGCGCCTTCTGAAGGAATTTCTCCTCCTCACAGTTTCTGGGGGTTCCAGGGATCCCTGGGGTCTGCTCACCGAACTGTGGGGCGTGTGAGCACATGTAGTGTGTGTGTGCATCTGCATGCGGTGTGCAGACATGCATGTGTGTACACATGCATACAGTGTGTCTAGGTGTGACATGCATGTCACGTGTGAGCGCCCCAGCCCCTGTGCTGGGTCCCCGTCAGGCCCCTGCAACTTGACCGTCCTGATCCCACATCTCTCTTTAAGCCACAGCAGAACCAGATCTGCTGCCGGCCTCTGCCTGCCCACCTCAAACTCCACACCCTCAACCTTGTGTCCCAGAGACACAGGGATCGATGACATCTGAATGCTGCAAGTGAGGAATCTCCAAAGGGAATTTTTAAATGGAAGCATTTAAAAAGCCTTTACATTTAAAAAGTCATGTGTGCAAAACGCATGCAGATTTTTTGTTTTTGTGTGTTTGTTTTTGAGACAGAGTCTCGCTCTATTGCCCAGGTTGGAGTGCAGTGGCGTGATCTCGGCTCACTGCAAGCTCTGCCTCCCGGGTTCACGCCATTCTCCTGCCTCAGCCTCCTGAGTAGTTAGGACTACAGGTGCCCGCCACCACGCCCAGCTAATTTTTTTTTGTATTTTTAGCAGAGATAGGGTTTCACCATGTTAGCCAGGATGGTCTCGATCTCCTGACCTCGTGGTCCACCCACCTCAGCCGCCCAAAGTGCTGGGATTACAGGCGTGAGCCACCGCACCCGGCTGCAGTTTTTTGTTTGTTTTCTTGAGACGGAGTTTTGCTCTTGTTGCCCAGGCTGGAGTGCAATGGCGCAATCTCAACTCACTGCAACCTCCGCCTCCAGGGTTCAAGTCATTCTCCTGTCTCAGGCTCCTGAGTAGCTGGGATTATAGGCATCCACCATGATGCCCAGCTAATTTTTGTATTTTTAGTAGAGACGGGGTTTCACCATGCTGGCCAGGCTGGTCTCGAACTCCTGACCTCAGGTGATCTGCCTGCCTCAGCCTCCCAAAGTGCTGGGATTACAGGTGTGAGCCACCACGCCCAGCCTAAACATATGCAGTTCTTTACAGAGTTGCTAACATGTATGAGGACCGTGTATTGGAAATCCTCCTGCTAACAGTCTAACAGTGGCTGCTCCCTGAGGGCAGAGGTCAGGGTGCAGCATGGCCCCCCAACTCTCTTGCTGGGCAGCAGGTGGATTCTGCCTGCAGACTGCCCTCATGGGTGTCTGAGGAGCTGTACGCCCAGGCCAGTGAGCAACCTGGGTCTGCCCTAAGGCAGGGATCAAGAGGGAGACTCCATGAGTTCTCCATGGGACCATCTGAGTCCCCAGGAGCCTGACCACTTCCGGAGCAGCTGCCTGGCCCTGGCACTCACACTCATCTTCCCTGGGAAGTCGTGGGGTTGGAAACGGGGTCATGTGGTTTTGCCCTGAACCGAGCACAGAGCATCTGAAATATGGATTTGCTGGATTATCACAATTCCAGCAGAGTATTTTTAGCTTGACCACAAAATATTTCAGCAGTAGCTTCTGAGTTGCCATTTATAAGACAGCTGGGAGGACAAGGACCCCAGGTGTCACCTGACACAGGCAGAAGCCTAACTGTGGGCTGCTGTCAAGGGCGGCAAGCCCCCGAGGACCAGAGGTGGCAGCACAGCCTATGGGTGCCCAGAACCCTGGAGGGCACCTGGATCTGGACACAGCTCCCTTCGGGGAGTGAAATCTACATGAATTCTGCACTGTGGTCACAACTGTTTTCAATGGCATTTCTCTTTTTGAGTCCGCAGCAGCATGGTCACCAAGGACCTGTGGTGCAGCCCCCAGCACTGTCCCTGCAGAGCCTCGATGCCCCCGCCCTGTGTCCTGTCTGCACAGGGGTCCCTGGGGTTGGTCTTTCCCCTCTGTCACTTTGTTCAGTCATGTGGAAAGAGAGATGTAACTGAAAATGCTTTCTGTGGTACCCAGAAAGTGAGTGTCTCCAAATAGCGTGTAATACAAGATTTTTCTACAATTTAAAATGCATGCAAGAGGCCAGGTATGGTTGTTCATGCCTGTGATCCCAGCACTTAGGGAGGCCTTGGTGGGAGGATTGTTTGAGCTCAGGAGTTCAAGACCAGCCTGGGCAACATGGCGAGACCCCGTCTCTACTAAAAATACAAAATAGTCAGACATGGTGGCAGGCACCTGTGGTCCCAGCTACTTGGGAGACTGAGGTCGGAGGATCGCTTGAGCCCGGGAGGCAGAGGTTGCAGTGAGCTGAGATCACGCCACTGCACTCCAGCCTGGGTGACAGAGCAAGACTCCATCTCATCAATACATACATAAATAAAATGCAAGGTCAAAAGAAATAATCTCCTGTACCAAACTAGGTACTCACAAGAAATTGTTTTAATTAAAAATAATCTCCTTTGTGTAGGACAAAAGTTCACAGTTCACCCAGGCCTAGCTAACACCCAACCATGCCCGGCACTGGCAGCTGCCCTCCTGCCATGGAGACCCACAATCCCACAAGTCTTGGACTGTGACCCCCAAGTGATGAAGGCCCTTCATCCTACAGACCAAAACTTCCCGTCCGGGCAGGCAGCACAGACCGGCCAGTGAGACGCGTGGGGGCACCTGGTGTGCCCCGGTCACAGCCCCAGGTGGGGAAGATGCAGGATGGAGGTTGTCTGGTTGTCTACCTGAAGCAGGTCGCTGAGGTCCAGGAGCATGTCTGCAGTAGGAGTCAAGGATGCTGTCGAGCGACTGGCAAGCTCAGGTTACCCGCCTACCTTCAAATGGGCAGGACTGCAGGACTGCACCCCCAGGGAGCTGGAGTCGCCCCTCCAAATATAAGCTCCACCTTTGATCAGAAAGGAAAGGTGGGATGGAAGCGAGGCGCAGCACGCTCAGGCCTCACCAGAGCCTCCCAGCCGCAGGCACAAGTGAGACTTCTGTGAACCCAGAACCAGGACAAGGGACTGCAAGGAATGTGGAGCCAGTTTGGGGGAACCAGAAACGGTGGGGACTTCCATCTGATCCTGGAGAGAGCGTGCACCCCCACACACCCGCCTGCCCAGTCAGGTGCCCACCGTATGGTGGGTCTGCTGCCCACACACAGCACAGAAGACACAGTGGCACTCGTGCTCCATCCCAAGGGCACTTCCTGAGCACCTACCGGGCGCCAGGCAGGCAGTCCTCCCGGGAGACAGAAACATAGACCTGGGGCTCCCCTGGTGACAAGTGAGCCTGCAGGCACCACCGGGGGCTGTGCTCAAGAGGCAGGTGTGGGGACCCCACACAGGACCTGTCCTCGCTCAGATGCACAAACAGGACCAAGAATGTGTCTTAAGTGATTCAAAACTCAGATGGACACATAAGTTATCAAACAACCTGCCAGACAGCTGACGTGCACATCACTCGTGGGCCCACTGTAGCTTCGAGAAGCCACTAAGGACACCTCCTGGAGCTGGATCAGGCGTCCAGAGCCGGCGTCCAAAGAAGATCCCTGGGACCAGAGCAGCAAAGCCCCACCGTGCAAGAACCTCGCAGGCAGTCCGACGGTGAGGACGCCAGCCCACTCCTCCAAGCCCTGGGCTGGAGGCCCCTGACCTCTCTTGCAACTCCATGCAGAACAGCAAGGCCTCCCACCCTAAGAAGGCGCCAGGGCTGGGCACAGGGGCATTCAAACACAGAGGAGAACCCCCAGGACAGCTGGGACGTGAGCAGTGAGGCCTGTGAACAAAGGTGCATCTGAAGGCAAGCAGTCCCAGAGGGCTGTGACGATGGGCAGGACAGACCACAGCACAGCCAACAGACTTGAGAGAGGCACTAAGAGAAGACTGGTGGTGGGGGTGGGGACAGTGACATCAAAGGAAACCAAAGGAAGGCAGTAAGAACTACCTGGGGAAACACCCGTGACAGCCAACACACATGAACAGGAAAAACCAACGAGGCCAGAAGGCTACATTGTGTGTGTGACTCCAAGCATACACCTTCTGGAAAAGCCAAAACTATGGAGATCGCATTAGGTCAGTGGCCACCAAGGGCTGGGGAAAGGGAGGGTGGGTGGCTGGAGTGGAGGGTTCCAGGACACTGCAGCTCTGCACCGTACCGCACTGGTGGGTTCACATATTGCATACTTGTGAAAACCCACAGAAGGCACAGCGCCAAGAGTGAACCTCAATGTGAACTGTGGACTTTTGTTACCAACAACTTGGCAAGACGGGCTCATCAACCGTAACAAGTGGACCAGTTAACACAAGATGTTAATAACGCAGGGGAATCGGGGACTAAATGTGGTGTATGGGAACTCTGTGCCGTCTACACAATTTTTCTTTAAGACTGCTCTAAGAAATGAACTCTATTGGGCCGGGCGCAGTGGCTCACACCTGTAATCCCAGCACTCTGGGAGGCCGAGGCAGGCGGATCACAAGGTCAGGAGATTGAGACCATCCTAGCTAACACGGTGAAACCTTGTCTCTATTAAAAATACAAAAAAATTAGCCGGGCATGGTGGCAGGCGCCTGTAGTCCCAGCTACTTGGGAGGCTGAGGCAGGAAAATGGCATGAACCCAGAAGGCGGAGCTTGCAGTGAGCCAAGATCACGCCACTGCACTCCAGCCTGGGCGACAGAGTGAGACTCTGTCTCAAACAAAAAAAAAAAAAAAGAAAAGAAATGAACTCTATTTAAGGCCAGGCGCTGTGCCTCACGCCTATAATCCCAACACTTTGGGAGGCCGAGGTGGGAGGATCACCCGAGGTCAGGAGTTTGAGACCAGCCTGGCCAACATGGTGAAACCCCGTCTCTACTAAAAATACAAAAATTACCCAGGCGTGGTGGCAGGTACCTGTAATCCCAGCTACTTGGGAGGCTGAGGTGGGAGAACTGCTTGAACCCAGGAAGCAGAGGTTGCAGTAAGCCAATAGTGCACCACTGCACTCCAGCCTGGGCAACAGAGTGAGACTCTGTCTCAAAAAAAAAAAAAAAAAAAAAAAAAGAGAAATGAACTCTATTTAAATAAGAAGAATAAAGGCCAAAATAAAAAAAAAAGACAAAACTATTCAACAGAAGCTTCATGAAGACCAAAAAAAAAGCCAACAAGCACATGAAAAAGAACTCAACTGCATTAATCATCAGAAATGCAAACAAAACTGTGGCACTGCCACAAGCCCACGAAGTCACTGAATGCCGGGAGGATGTGGAGCAGGCATAGCTCACCCATGCTGCTGATGGAAGCGTGAAGTGGTACAACCACCTTGGGAAAAGGCCTGGAAGTTTCTTATACAACTAAACACACACCTCTGACCTACCTATTCCACTCCTAGGTATTTACCCAAGAGAAATAAAAACAGATGTCAGTCAGGTGCAGTGGCTTACACCCATAATCCCAGCACTTTAGGAGGCTGAGGCCAGTAGATCACCCGAGCCCAGGAGTTCAAGACCAGCCTGGGCAACACAGTGAGACCCTGTCTCTACAAAAAAATCCAAAAATTAGCTGGGTATGGTGACAAACACTTGTTATCCCAGCTACTCAGGAGGCTGAGACAGGAGGACTGCTTGCACCCAAGAGGTCGAGGTTGCAGTGAAATGTGATTGTACCACTGCAACTCAACCTGGGCCACAGAGACTCTCTCTAAAAATAAAAAGAAGTATGTCCACAAAAAGACTTGTAGAAGAATGTTCATAGCAGCTTCATTCAGAACAGCCAAAAACAGGGAGCAGTCCAGGTGTCCATTAATACAAGAATACTCTGGCTTGTATTCACACAGCAATACCACTCAGCATACAAAACACCATGGGTGCCTCTCAAAACCATGTCTGCCGGACACAGGGCTCACGCCTGCAATCCCAGCACCTTGGGAGGCAAGGCAGGCAGTTGCTTGAGGCCAGGAATCTGAGACCAGCCTGGCTTACATAGCAAAATCCTGTCTCTACTAGAAATACGAAAAATTAGCCGGACGTGGTGGCGTGCCCCTGTAGTCCCAACTACTTGGGAGGCTAAGGCATGAGAATCGCTTGAACCCAGAAGACAGAGGTTGCAGTGAGCTGAGATGGAACCACTGCACTCCAGCCTGGGTGACAGAGCTACGTTCTGTCACAAAAAAAAAAAAAAAAAAAAAAAAGGAATGTGAAGTGACAGGGGCGCAGATCATTTGATTCCATTTATAGGGCATTCTAGAACAGGCACAACTGGTCTGTAATGGAAGGAAATCGAAACAGCGGCTGCCTCTTGCGGGTCTGGGACTGTTGGAAGGGGCATGAGGCCTGTCCACAGAGCCCTGCTCTGGGCTGACAGATGACTGTTTGTCAGAACTCTCCAGATGGAGCAATTAGAGCCTGTGCATCTCACTTTATGCCAACTTTACCTTCAAAGGAGAAAAAGATCCAGGAACGATGCTCACCCCTACTCAGCTGATGGGCTGCCTGCTGAAGGGCTGTGTGCAGTACACAGACGTCTGCAACTTGCCTTGAAACGTGCCAAAAAATAAGACAGTGAGGGCAGCATAGCTTTGGGGAGCGGACCACAAGTGTGAGCGAGGGACTCCACAATTCACTCGAACTTTGCAGGTGTTTGAATTTTTTTTTTTTTTTTTTTGAGATGAAGACTTGCCCTGTAGCCCAGGCTGGAGAGCAATGGTGCGATCTTGGATCACTGCAACCTCTGCCTACAGTTCAAGCAGGTTCAAGAAATTCTCCTGCCTCAGCCTCCCAAGTAGCTGGGACTACAGGTGTGCACCACCACGCCTGACTAATTTTTTTGCATTTTTAGTAGAGACAGGGTTTCACTATGTTGGCCGAGCTGGTCTCAAACTCTTGACCTCAGGTGATCTCCCCACCTCAGCCTCCCAAAGCGCTGGGATTACAGACATTAAGCCACTAGGCTCAGCAGAAAATTTTCGTAATAAAACAATGGGATAAGTGTGTACACTTTAAAAGGAGCTTCGAATTAAACATTTAACGAGGTTAAAATGACTGCTTTGCCTGAAACGAAAATCACCCGGCACTTGATCCGCATTCACCTGGCTCTATCAGGAGCTTCCAGAGAAGTTTCCAGACGATGGAAGCTCAATTATGTGCTTCCCTTACGAGGACATCACATTCTCTCTGGCCAATCCTGGGAGGGCCCATTAATGCCTTTGGGGCCCAACCTACAGGTCCCCCAGCTAATGAGCTCCTGGGGCTCTGGAGGCTCTCCTGTGTCCAGCATGGCCAGTACCGGTGTCCTCCCAGCAGCCCCTCCCTTTTGCTGAGCAGCTGCTTCTGACCATCTGGGAATTACAAAAAAAGTCTGCAGAGAAGAGGTCCTGTCTGAGGCCCCCAGGGTGCGAGAGCCTGGATTCTGCCAGCTGGGGCCTCTTTTCGCCTCCCTTCTGGCCCCTGCCATGCTGTGCTGGGTAGTCTCCTGCTCAGTGCAGCCGAGTGCCAGTCAAAGGAGAGATGCGTGAGCACAACAGAGGGCAGGTGACACAACGCCCTCAAAGGGCGCCAGACATTCCCGAGTGCAGTAGAGGCCCACGCGAGACTCCTATCAGCAGATGACAAGGCCCGGAAACGGTCCAGTCATGACGGTGCAGCCCTGCACCCCACTGCTGTGCCATCAAACGGCCCCGGGTCCAGGAACCAACCAGGCTTCCCCACCACAGCTGTGGACAACACAGCAAGGAGCCACTCCACCGTGAAGAGGATGGGGAAACTGAAGCCGCCCACACCCTGGCTGGCTGCATGATGCTCGCAGGGAGAAAAACTGCAGACGGGTCCTGACTTAGACAGACACATTTTCCTTAAGTGGAAAAGTTTACAGAGATTTAAATAAGGCAGAACTAAAATTTAAAAGAACAAGAAATTTCTCTCAACAGTCTCACATACAAATGCTTTTACTGGATACCCAAAGAGAGAAACAAGGGAAACTGCTCTTGTATATACAGCCCCACAGAAAGGGCTGTGTCCACAACAGTCAGCAGTGGAGGGGCCAGCAGGGGCCCCACCCTGAATGGACACCACCTTTCCCGGTCCCATGGGACTGGAGAGGGGGACTGAGGTGCCCACACGGTGTGAGGACCAAGAAGCAAAACCCACACCAGTGTCTCAGCTCAGGCCTCCTTCCAATTCGCGCCAATTCTAATGAGCTGTCATAGTCTGGCAGTGCCAGGCCAGGACTGCCTGAGGACAGAAGTTCAAGACCAGCCTGGACAACACAGCGAGACCCCATCTCTATTTTTTTTTTAAATGTGGCTGGGCACGGTGGCTCACGCCTGTAATCCCAGCACTTTGGGAGGCCGAGGCGGGCAAATCATAACGTCAGGAGTCTGAGACCAGCCTGGCCAATATGGTGAAACCCCATCTCTACTAAAAATACAAAAGTTAGCCGGGCATGGTGGCGTGTGCCTATAATCCCAGCTACTTAGGAGACTGAGGCAGGAGAATCGCTTGAACTGGCAAAGCGGAGGTTGCAGCAAGCCAAGATTGCGCCACTGCACTCCAGCCTGGGCGACAGAGCGAGACTCCGTCTCAAAAAAAAAAAAAAAAAGGCCGGGCGCGGTGGCTCAAGCCTGT
>NC_037675.1:106808153-106859037 GCF_003255815.1 Theropithecus gelada
CAAAAGTCTACCGCAGACACGTACAGCAAAAGTCTACCGCAGACACGTACAGCAAAAGTATACCGCAGACACGTACACAAAAGTCTACCGCAGACACGTACACAAAAGTCTACCGCAGACACGTACACAAAAGTCTACCGCAGACACGTACACAAAAGTCTACCGCAGATACGTACACAAAAGTCTACCGCAGATACGTACACAAAAGTCTACCGCAGATACGTATGCAAAAGGCAGAAAACACCCTCCCAGGACAGGAGACAGCCAGGCATGTCTCCCGCCCCAGGACCACGCTGAGTCCTCGGCATACAAAAGGCAGGATGAGTAGATGAGAGGTGTGTGGGTTAGAAGGGAAGAACCAAGGCCGGGCCGGTGGGCTAACACCTAGAATCCTACCACTTTGGGAGACTGAGGGGGGCGGATCACTTGAGCTCAGGAGTTTGAGACCAGCTTGGACAATACAGCGAAACCCCATCACTACAAAAAGTACAGAAATTAGCCAGGTGTGGTGGTGTATGCCTGTAGTCCAGCTACACGGGAGGCTGAGGTGGAGGATTGCTTGAATCTGGGAGGCAGAAGCTGCAGTCAGCCAAGACTGCGCCACTGCACTCCAGCCTGGGCGATCAAGTGAGACCCTGTCTCATGAAAAAAATGAAAAGAAAGAAGTACAACTGGCATTATGAGCAGCAGACACAGTTGTGTGCATTAAAAGAGAGACTCCAAAACTCAAACAGTAAGATTGACAATTCAATTTGGTAGGAATGATGTATTAACAATGTCAACATACGAAACTCAGCTAAACCTCTGCTACGCCACCAACAAGACACCACTGACAAGGGGCCCACAGGGGCCCGCGCTGGGTGCGACTGTTTCCAGGTCAGCCTTTTGGAAGTCTGAAATGGCAACTTCTTTTTTTTTTTTTTGAGACGGGCTCACTCTGTTGCCTAGGCTGGAGTGTAGTGGTGTGATCATGGCTCACTGCAGCCTCGACCTCCTGGAAGCAATCCTCCCACCTCAGCCTCCCCAGTAGGTGGGACCACAGGTGCGCAACACCAGCCGGGCTGATTTTTCTTTCTTTCTTTTTTTTGTAGAGACGGGGTTTCACCATGTTGCTCAAGCTGGTCTCAAACTCCTGGACTCAAGCGATCCTCCTGCCTGGGCCTCCCATGTGATGGGATTTACAGGCTGAGCCACTGTGCCTGACCTGAAATGCCAACTTCTTCATGCCTAATGATGTGTGCGCCATTTGATTCCCTCATCAGCCATCCTGATACCTTCTTCTGACCACTTAAAACTGTTACAAATACCCTGTCCTTGAGGAGGCAGCAGACGGAGAGGAGCAGGAACAAGGGGGTCTGGTGGCAGAACGAGGTGCTGGTCAGAACAGGAGGGCAGAGAAGTGTGGGCTCTGAAAGCCCATTCCAGACCCCAGAATGGAATCAGCCAAATGCACACGGCCCCTGCTGACCTGAACGCACATTTCTGCAGCCTAAGAGAGGAGCTGGGTCTGAAGGGAGTATGGCGGCTGGCAGCAGAGGCCTTGCTCCCACGCGTGGCCAGGCATGACATGGAGGCTGAGCTGGTGGGCCATGGGAGCTGGGCATGCTCTCTGCAGACCTACGTGGGGACAGGTGATGGCACCATCCACAATGCTGGCCCCAGGGCTCGGACGCCCTCAAGGGCTCACCAGCCTGTCACCATCCAAAAGATGCCCTCTCATATGCAGGCCTAGGGCAGCCTGGCTGGACAGGAACAAATGTGAAAGATCCACACACCAGCTGTGGGCAGAAGCGGCAATAACAAGTCGAGACACAGCCAGGAGAAGCACGCTGGTCACACACTACCTGCTCAGCAACGGCAGGGCTGCTTGTTCCAGCTGAGTCTCTGCCCAGCAGGTCCTGCGTCTCAGTCCTGCTGCCCAGGCAGCCTCCCTGGGCTGGGAGCCAGGAGCAGACTCAGGCCTGGGTCAGCCGGGCCTCACCAGACTCAGTGGGACTCAGCAGCGCACTGTTCCTCCTCCAGGAATCCGGGACTGGCTGTGTCAGCCGCGAGGCTGCGGGGCCAAGAAGAGGTGAGTATGCACAGCCCCCAGTACTTTTGGGGTGATGGTGGACACACCTGAGGAGTGGGCAACAACGAAGGGTGGGCAGGAGGAGGAATGAGCTTGGATGTTCTTAAATCAAGCCCTTGTTCCTTCTGAGAGAGGACTTCTCGTATCCAGTCCTGGACTCCGGGCACTGGTCCCACCCATGCGCTGGATGATGCAACAGGAGGATCCTGGGGGGCCTCGCCTGGGGTGGGGGCCGTGCACCCCACAATGTGAGCTCACTGCACAGGACCCTCCACATCCTGCTGACAGCAGGGTGGGGGTGGGGTGGTGGGTGCTGCTGTGCCCTGACTGAAGGGGGCGAGTCCAGAAGGTGAGCGGGAGCTGCGCAGGCAGCAGGGCTGGGTCAGGCAGCCCTGTCTCGGAGAAGACAGCCTGGCTGCACACACCCTCTCCTGGGGGAATTTTCTGTGGAAGGGAAGTGGGTGGAGCTATTGAGGAAACTGAGGCAGCACAGGAGCCCAGCCAGCCAGCTGGGGCTGCAGGAGGCGACAACAGGGGCCACAGAGCCAATGCAGGTCAGCAGGGAGGGAGAAGGCACAGGGGCAAGAGAGAACGAGGAGGGCGGTGAGAGACAGACATGTACAGGATGGGTCTGGGGGCTCTGGCTGGCAGGCCTAGGGCACGGTGCTGCCAGCAATGTGAAGGGAGGGCAGAGCAGGACATGCTACACCTGGCCTGACCCACTTCCCTGTAAAGCGCCGGCACAGCTGGGGTGGGCTGGGAAGGGAGGGCTACGGCTACCCGAGACCAGCCCGGAGCATCCTCTGAGGATGCTGAAGGGAGCCCCACCAGGCCACCAGCAGCCAGAGGGGCTAGAGTGCAGTCTCCCGTGAGCACAGCCCTGTTCCAAGCTGTCTTGTCCTTAGCAGCTTTACAAGGTACAAGTTCGTGCCACAGACCTGCCTGTTCATGATGCACCGGGCAGTGGGTTTTCGCATATCCCCAGAGCTGAGCAACCACCACAAGGATCTAATTTCAGAATGCCTGGGGGACACGGGGTGGCTTCCTGGATGCTGCCACTGTGAGCAGTGTGTGTGGGGGACACGGGATGGCTTCCTGGATGCTGCTGCTGTGAGCAGTGCGTGTGAGCCTCGGTGGATTTTCAGAATGCCTGGGGGACACGGGGTGGCTTCCTGGATGCTGCCACTGTGGGCAGTGTGTGTGAGCCTCGGTGGCCATGCAGGTGCTTTCCCCTCGGGCAGACACCTAGTAGGACTGCTGGGGCATGTGGGAACTTTGTGGCTAAATGTGGTCCCGCCAGGCTCAGAGGCAGCCCCAGCAGTGCCGCAGGACTCCTCTCCATCCTGCCTGTCATCACCCCATGAGGGCCCACGTCCCAGGGCATCTGTACCCCCACAGGAGGCCCGGTGAGGCAGCAGCACAGACACGGTGCCACCCCACCTTGCTGACACCGGGGTTCCAGTTCCGCCCTAGGCCCTGCTCCACAGAGGTCCCCACACAGTTCCTACAAACACAAGGGAGGCACAGCCAGGTGCTGACCCTGGACTCTGCTCAGCTTCTCTCAGGGTCTTGGTCTGCCCCTAAGAGAGCAGGGTCGGAGCAGGCCTCTCAGCGGGACCCCATGGTGGAGCTGGGGCTAGGACGAGCAGACAGCAGGCAGGGTGGGGCAGGGATGTGGGGGTGGGTTCTGTTTCTCAGCCTTCACTGGGCTGCCTGGGCACTTCTCATCATCCCTAAAGATGTGTGTGCGTTAAGTGCTTTTACGCAGAAAAGACAAATTTCAAAACGTTAAAAGGACATTTTAAGGGTTGGGTGCAGTGGCTCATCATGCCTGTAATCCCAGCACTTTGGGAGGCCAGGGCAGGTGGATCAGTTGAGGCCAGGAGTTCGAGACCAGCCTGGCCAACATGGCGAAACCCCATCTCTACTAAAAATACAAAAAAATTAGCCAGGCAAGGCGGTGCACATCTGTAATCCCAGCTACTCAAGAGGCTAAGGCATGAGAATGACTTGAACCCGGGAGGAAGAGGTTGCAGTAAGCTGAGATACTGCCACTGCACTCCAGCCTGGGTGACAGAGCGAGACCCTGTCTGGAAAAAAAAAAAAAGTAACATTTTAATGAAAGATCCTGATACTGAGGGTTGCCTGGCCAGAGGCACAGTCAGCAGGTTCCCTAGCTCGCCATCTCCAGGAGCCCTCCCTGCACCCCACTCAAAAGAGAAGCAAACTACCAGGATCACCTGGCACCCGGGACACCCCTCGAGGGAGACCAACCAGAAAAACACAGACCAGGACAGAAAAGAGCTCAAGGTGAGGCGATGTCACACCAAGGAAGATGGGAGATTATAATAAAGATTCAGAAAACACAGAGAGCTCTTAGAAATGAAAAACATCAAAGAAATGAGACAGCTCTGCTGGAAGCTAAAGTTCAGGTGCTGTCCCAAAGTGAAAAGATGGCCATGTGCAAAAGAAGGATGAGATAACCAGATGGGTTCACTGGGCAGGCCGAGTAATAGAGAAAAAGGGAGCAAAATCTAACGACTAATTCAATAGAAGCTCAGGACAGGAGGCTGTCGGACAGCAAAGGCCTGCTGGGCTCACGTTGCCGTGAGATTTCTGAACATGGAGATTAGAGGTAAGGAGCTAAAGTCCCACAGCTGCATGGCAAGGGCCAGGAGCCAGAGGGCCACGGAGCTGCCCAGTGAGAACGCTGGAGGCAAGGCGACAGCAGGGGCGCAGGCTGGGAGACAGACATGTGGCCAGGCATGCCGCGCCCACCAGACACGGGGCAGGGAGGGGGACCACCTGCAGAGGATCGAAGGCACCTCACAAGATGAGGAGGGTGTGGACCAGGAAGTGGGGTTTCATGCAGGGGAGGTGAAGGGAGCCCCCAGAGAGCAGGGTAAAGATGCAGGTGCACAGCAGGTGTGGACAGCACAGCACAGAGCAGAGGAGGTTGAAAGGCTCTGGGCTCCCCCGTCAAGAGGCCGAAGGCAGTTCCTGACCCATGTGTGTGTCTGCAGAGGGCAGCAGCGGGCACAGGACCAGATGCACAGAGAGCAGTACAAGAGAACACCAGACACTGGCACCTCCACACAAGGCCAAGCTCACCCACCGCCCGTAGTTACGGTGTCCACGCACAAGGCCAAGCTGCACACCGCTGAGGGTCGGTGGCCTCCTCGCCCACTGCCCGCAGTCACGGTGTCCACGCACAAGGCCAAGCTGCACACCGCTGAGGGTCCGTGGCCTCCCCACCCACTGCCCGCAGTCACGGTGTCCACAGCCGCAAGCACTCAGCGCGTGCCTGGCTGCAGCCCACTCAGCAGCAGGACCCCACCTGCTCAGGCCAGACGGCGGCCTGAACCACAGGGGACTTGGATACAGCACCCCAGGCGCAGTAGGTCCACGAGCGGGGAGAATCTGGGGCATGATTCCCAGGGACCAATAGAACCCTCGCTCTGCACGCCCAAGGGCTAAGGGAGGAAGGCAGGTGCCCAGATCCCCAGTTCTTCAATCCAGTAAAAGGAGAACCCAAATTCAGAAAGCCCTGGATCAACTGAAACAGTTCTTCCAATAAGGTGTTTTTCAATTAAAGACAAATACCAAGTTACTGCAACTACCAAGTCCCAATATTTGAGGGGAGCGAACTAAGCATCAAGATGGGGCCCTCTGGGAGGCTCTCAAACCAAAGGATACGCGGCGTGCCCTCCGTGCGGCAGACCAGGTAGAGGCAGGCGGCGATCACGTGGGCCATCTTCCGGCCGCGGGTCAGGTGCCTGCTCACGGCCATCTTGAAGAAGTTGAAGGCAGTGTCCAGGCAGTGCTGGTTCAGCTGCAGCTGGTTCCCCAGGTGATGGATGTGGCGCCGCCCTAGGACACAGCACGAGACAGCTCTTAGCCAAACGTTCCCGCAGAACATGAAAAGTATCACACAGCTGCAGTAGCAACTTTAAGAATACAGATTTGAGCTTTCCCTTATAAGTTTCTGAGCTCACTTTTTCTGTGTGGGTTCCAATCACATTTTATTTACGGACACTGAAATGTGAATTTTCTGTGATCTCCACGTGCCATGAGATCCTGTTCTGCATGTTTCCCTTCTTTCGGCTCTGGGTGGCATGTGTGGTGTGGCTCAGTGTGCCTCTCTCCGGGGCTCTGAGGTGCAGCGTGTCTGGCAAGGGCTTGGTTTGCACTGGCTGGCAGGTGCTATGCCCCTGACTGCCCTGGGCTACGGTGTGAATGCCCCTTTTCCTACAGCCATATGCCCCAGCGCCACCTCCTTCCCCAGCCGCAGAGAGGTTGGGCCAGCCCACCCCTCCCTTCTTAGCAGGGCCCACTCTGCTCAGCCCAGCCCCCACCAGCCTCTCCTCTAAGAGCCAGCCACCTGGCCTGAGAAAGGGCCAGCCTAGAGCTATCCCCTGCACCTGCCTAGAGGGAGGGCCATGACAAGGGCATGCCCAGCAGACCAGAGGCCACTGCACCCTCCTAGGGGCTGCGAGGTGCTGGAGGTGGCCAGGACGGCAGCATCCGAGCACACGTGTTCCCCTGGAGCAAGACCTTCCCAAAGCTGCGGGCCACGTGATGGCATCAGGAGGGGAGCGGCAGAGCTGCCCCGCAGGCAGGAGGAACCTTGGGAAACAAATGCCAATGCAGGGCAAAGGTGCAGAGCACAGGCTGTGTGGGGAGCGCCTGGGCCAGCCTCACTGCCCCACTCTGTCTGTAGAGCACAGGCTGTGTGGGGAGCTCCTGGGCCAGCCTCACTGCCCCCACTTCTGTCTGTAGAGTTGGTGCCGTGGGCAGGCAGCCTGTGCTCCAGGCAATAAGCCCCATGGGGTACCCACCCAGAGGACATGTACGGTGGGTCACAGCTCGATGCAGAGGAGAGCTGCCGTCATGGAGATTCCAGTTCCCACTGTGTCCTCTGGCACCCAAACCCCCAGTCCTCCTGCAAAGACTACCCAAGGCAGCCTCCATCCCCACATAAAGTCAAAAACTGACCTCCCAGATTCATTTGATAAGGGCACATGAGCTGGAGAAGGTGAGGGCTGATGTTCTGCTCACGCCAAACTTCACTAATGATGACCAGCAGCCAGAGGTGGGCAGCTGCTGAGCCTGCATCCCAAGGAAGCTGGTGGCCAGGGTACACAGTCTGGCAGGTCTGAGTCAAGCCTCACACTGTGCCAGGCCCCTGGCAGTCAGCAGCACCACACGGAGCCCCAGCCCTGCTGTGGCCCTGCCACCGTGAGCACCTAAGGTTACCTGCCTGGAGCTCATACAGCTCTGAGGCCTGCAGTCCAGCTGAACTGACATGGAAGGCTGGTCACTGTCCCCAGAGCTGAGGCCTGGTCACAGCCAAGACCCCAACAGAACGGACAGAAAGGGCACCGTGCCGGCTGCCAGCTGTGCATGTGCAGCACCAGCCAGACACACCAGCACAGACCATCCCCATGGCCCAGCAAGGCCCAGAGGGAAACAGAGTCAGCTGACAGGTGACCCACTGAAGCTATCACTCCTTACCTACCAGCTCTCTGCTGTATGTTTGGAAAATTCTGTAATAAAAGGTGAGAGAGAGGTACTCTCTGGAAACCACACACTTGAGGTTGGGACTCGATCTCAAGCCCCGACTCCACAGGCACCAGCTCATGTTCCCAGCATGCAAGGGTGCTATGGTCTGAATGTTTGACTCCTCCTAAAATTCCTATGTTGAAATCCTAACCCCTACGGGGATGGTATTAAGATGCAGGGCCTTTGGGGGTGACTAGGTCAGGAGGCAGAGCTCTAATGATCAGCTCCGTGCCCTTAAAAACGGGACCCCAAAGAACTAGCCCAGCTCTTCCACCACGTGAGGCCACAGTGAGAAGGAGCTGTCTGTGGGCCAGAGGCGGCCCTCATGAGAGAGCTGGGGAGGAAGCAGCTGTCTCCCCCATTTCCATCTGGAACTTTCCGGCTCCAGAAGTGTGAGAAACACATTCCTGCTGTCTCGCCTCTCTGGTCTGTGGTGTGCTGTTACAGCGGTCCAAAAGGACTAAAATGGGGGGCTTACGACGACTGCAGTAAGTTATTTTTTACCATCTTCTTTCTTTTTTTTGAGACAGAGTCTCGCTTTGTCACCAGGCTGGAGGGCAGTGGCGCGATCTCAGCTTACTGCAACCTCTGCCTCCCGGGTTCAAGCAATTCTCCTGCCTCAGCCTCTTGAGTAGCTGGGATTACAGGTGCACGCCACCGCACCCAGCTAATTTTTTGTATTGTTAGTAGAGACAGGGTTTCACCCTGTTGGCCAGGATGGTCTCAAACTCCTGACCTCGTTATCCGCCCACCTCGGCCTCCCAAGGTGCTGAGATACAGGCATGAGCTACTGGGCCTGGCCAAAGATGTTATTAATAAACAGATATTCACATAGAAACCAACTACTAATTAGCTAGCCATAGCCTGTGAGTCTCCTTAGACTTCCTTCCAATGAATGAATTCTAAAGTAAACTCAGGCTGAATGCCGTGGCTCATGCCTGTAGTAATCCCAGCACTTTGGGAGGCCAAAGCAGATAGATCACTTGAGCCCAGAAGTTCAAGACCAGCCTGGGCAGCATAGTGATATCCAATTGCTAAAATAAATAAATAATCAGCCGGGTGTGGTGGTGCAAGCCTGTAGTCCCAGCCAAGGCAGGAGGACTGCTTCAGCTTGGAAGGTTGAAGCTGCAGTGAGCCATGATTTTGCCACTGCAGTCCAGCCTGGGCAGCAACAGAACGAGACCCTGTCTCACAAAAAAAAAGATTTGAGGCATATCAGCACCTACACGTAAAGTATAAAGCCATAAAGCTTCTAGAGGAAAACACAAGAGTATATTCAGACCTTGGAGTAGGTAACAATTTCTTGAACAAGTCACAAACAGCCCTAACCATAAAAACTGACATACTGGGACTTCACTAAAATTAAGAAATTTCTGGCAGGGTGCAGTGGCTCACATCTGTCATCCCAGCACTTTGGGAGGTTGAGGTGGGAGGATCACCGGAGCCCAGGAGTTGAAGACAAACCTGACCAACATGGTGAGATCCCCCATCTCTATTTTGAAAAAAAAGAATTGGCTGGACGCAGTGGCTCACGCCTGTAATCCCAACACTTTTGGAGACCGAGGGGTGCAGATCACAAGGTCAAGAGATCGAGACCATCCTGACCAACATGGTGAAACCCCGTCAGTATTAAAAAATACAAACATTAGCCGGGCATGGTGGTGCGTACCTGTAATCCCAGCTACTCGGGAGGCTGAGGCAGAAGAATTGCTTGCACCCGGGAGGCAGAGGTTGCAGTGAGCCAAGATCACACCATTGCATTCCAGTCTGGCAACAGAGCGAGACTCCATGTCAAAAAAAAAAAAAATTAAAAAATGAGTGGATGTGGCCGGGCACAGTGGCTCATGCATGTAATCCCAGCACTTTGGGAGGCTGAGGTGGGTGGATCACGAGGTCAGGAGATTGAGACCATCCTGGCTAATACAGTGAAACCCTGTCTCTATTAAAAATACCAAAAAATTAGCCGGGTGTGGTGGTACACGTCTGTAGTCACAGCTACTCAGGAGGCTGAGGCAGGAAAATGGCATGAACCTGGAAGGCGGAGCTTGCAGTGAGCCGAGATTGCGCCACTGCACTCTAGCCTAGGCGACAAAGCTAGACTCCATCTCAAAAAAAAGAAAAATAAAAAAAATGAGTGGATGTGGTGGCATGTACACGTGATCCCAACTACTCAGGAGGCTGAAGTAAGAGGGCAGCTTTAGTCTAGGAGGTTGAGGCTGCAGGGAGCAGCGACTGCACCACTGCACTCCAGCCAAGGCCACAGAGTGAGACCCAGTCTCAAAAAAATAAAAATTCAGAGGTTTCTGTTCATCAAAAGACAACATTAAGAGAGTGAGACAAGCTATAGACATGGGAGGAGGATCGAAACATGTATATCCAACAAAGGACTTAAATCCATAATATATAAAGAACTTCTACAAATCTGTAAGAAAAAGAAACTCAATTTTAAAAAAGCAAACATGTACAAAAGATGCCAATAGGCACTTCACAGAGAAAGGATGTCCAAACGGCCAAGAAGCATGAGAAAAGGTTGTGGCCATAATTACTCACCAAGGAAAGCAAATTAAAGCCACAGTGAGAGTGCTACACACCTACCAGAAAGACAGTTGGAAAGGCTGATAATGCCACATGTGAACAAGGCTGTGGGGCCACTGGGACTCTCCTGCACTGCTTCCTGGTGGGAAGACGAACTGGTACAACCACTACAGAAAACCCTGTGGCCTGATCTAATGATGAGCACATCCAGACCTCAGGACCCAGAAACCCATTCGCAAGTAAACTCCCAAGAGGAGGGGGCACCCGTGTCCACCGAAGGGCCACGTGCAAGAACACACACAGCAGCTGCCTGTGCACAGCCAAGAATGGAAACACCCCAAATGTCCATCCACAGGAAAAGGAGATCAATTGTGGTCTATTCATACCATAGAATACGACACTGCAATAAAAAAATAAACTACTGATATGCTCCAAAAAAGTACATTCTAGAACAGCTAAAACCCAGAACACTGGCGAACCAGATGCTGAGGACTGGAGCCACCGGAGCTCTCCTTCCTTGCTGGTGGGAGCGCAAAATGGCTCAGGTGCTTTGGAAAAGCATTTGGCAGTTTCTTCCAAAACTAAGCATACTCTCACCATACGGTCCAGCAATCACCCAGAAAAACCTGCACATGATGTTCATGGCAGCTTCACTCATAATCGCCCAAGCCCAGATGCCCCTCAGCAAGCAGGTGAAAGGATAAACCAACTGTGGCGCACCTAGGCAGTGGAATATTACTCACCACTGAAGAGAAAGAGGCCGCAAGCTGTGCAGAGGCCTGCAGGACGGTTAAATGCCCGTGGCTGAGTGACAGGCTGCACAGTGACAGGATGCACAGTGTGTGACTCCAGCTCTACAACCACATGACCAAGCGCCAGCGAAAAGATCACAGGAGAAGGAGGAATGAATGGGTGGAGCTCAGGGGATTTTTAGAACACTGAAAGCAATCTGTATGAAACTGTAACGGTGGTTACCCGTCACTACATTCGTCTAAACTCACAGAACATGCACTGCCCAGCGTGAGCCTGGGTGTGTGGTGGAAGCTGTGTGATCCTGAGCCCAGGTGTGCAGGTGGAGGCTGTGTGATCCTGAGCCCAGGTGTGCAGATACAGCCTGCGTGATCCTGAGCCCGGCTGTGCAGGTGGAGGCTGCGTGACCCCGAGCCCGGCTGTGCAGGTGGAGGCTGCGTGACCCCGAGCCCGGCTGTGCAGGTGGAGGCTGCGTGACCCCGAGCCCGGGTGTGCAGGTGGAGGCTGCGTGACCCCGAGCCCCGGTGTGCGGGTACAGCCTGCGTGACCCCGAGCCCCGGTGTGCGGGTACAGCCTGCGTGACCCCGAGCCCCGGTGTGCGGGTACAGCCTGCGTGACCCCGAGCCCCGGTGTGCGGGTACAGCCTGCGTGACCCCGAGCCCCGGTGTGCGGGTACAGCCTGCGTGACCCCGAGCCCCGGTGTGCGGGTACAGCCTGCGTGACCCCGAGCCCCGGTGTGCGGGTACAGCCTGCGTGACCCCGAGCCCCGGTGTGCGGGTACAGCCTGCGTGACCCCGAGCCCCGGTGTGCGGGTACAGCCTGCGTGACCCCGAGCCCGGGTGTGCGGGTACAGCCTGCGTGATCCCGAGCCGGAGTGTGCGGGTACAGCCTGCGTGATCCCGAGCCCGGGTGTGCAGATACAGCCTGTGTGACCCCGAGCCCCGGTGTGCGGGTACAGCCTGCGTGATCCTGACGTGTCAATGTGGGGCCACTGACTGCAGCTCGTGCACCACCGTGGAAGGGGGCGCTGAATAGGGCCGGGGAGGCTGTGTGGTGAGGGGTTCTGGGAGTCTACGGGAACTCTCTGTACCTTCCAATCCATTTTGCTGTGAGACTAAAATGCTCTAAAAAATACAACTCTTTTTTTTTTTTAATTCCTTTCTGTATGATTCCCACGGTATGAAGTATGAAGCAGAAAACCAAGTGAACCCAGTGGGCAGCAGGTGCTTTCTGAGCTGCTGCAAGCCTGACTCATGAGGATTTGTCAGGTGGTTCATGGAAGGTCAGCACATTTCATGCACTTTACTATGCACGCTATACGAGGAAAAACAGACTGAGAGGACAGAAAAAGAACTTCCCTGAGAAACGAGTCTCACATGAAAGGCTCATCAGGTCAATGAAGAGAGCCCCACCTAGCGGTGTTTCAGAACCGTGGCTTCATAACATCAAAGAAATCATCCCAAAAGGCCTGAGATTTTCAAAACAGAGCTCAAAACACACTGACATTCAACATCTCTTGCTGGTGGACCCCAAGCAGATGCTCCCCACATTCCATGGGGTGCCTGTCTCAACCCCTCAGCAAGCATCCCAAGGGAAGGGGCAAGAGTTTCTCTCTCCCAGACCGTTTCTCTAAACACAGCCTCAGTGTGTCCCAGCAAACCCAAGGAGGGGCCTGTGACCTCGCAGGGCGCACGGAGGCAAACAGAGGAGACGAGTACCCGCGGAACATGGCCATCGCTGAGGGCAGGAGGGGTGGCTAGCGAGTTTATTTCCATCTTTTCAGTTTTCTAAGAAAGGCAATCAAGACTTCACCTAAACAGTAACAGTCGGAAGCTACATTCACTGATTTCCACCAAACCCGGCAGGCTGGGTTGCCGGCAGGAGTGGAGGCGGTGGGCCAAGCTTGCAGTGGGACCAGGGCTGATGTGAAACCTTCAACCAGGGCGGTATGGGAGAATAAAGGAGAAAAAACAAAATTTAAACAAACATAACCCATGATAAATCAATAAAAGGCAGTAAAGGGTTGTTTTTTTTTTAAAATTATACTTTAAGTTCTAGGGTACACGTGCATAACGTGCAGGTTTGTTACACATGTATACTTGTGCCATGTTGGTGTGCTGCACCCATCAACTCGTCATTTACATCAGGTATAACTCCCAATGCAATCCCTCCCCCCTCCCCCCTCCTCCCCGTGGTAGGCCCGGGTGTGTGATGTTCCTCTTCCCGAGTCCAAGTGATCTCATTGTTCAGTTCCCACCTATGAGTGAGAACATGCAGTGTTTGGTTTTCTGTTCTTGCGATAGTTTGCTGAGAATGATGGTTTCCAGCTGCATCCATGTCCCTACAAAGGACACAAACTCATCCTTTTTTATGGCTGCATAGTATTCCATGGTGTATATGTGCCACATTTTCTTAATCCAGTCTGTCACTGATGGACATTTGGGTTGATTCCAAGTCTTTGCTATTGTGAATAGTGCCGCAATAAACATACGTGTGCATGTGTGTTTATTGCAGCGTGATTTATAATCCTTTGGGTATATACCCAGTAATGGGATGGCTGGGTCATATGGTACTTCTAGTTCTAGATCCTTGAGGAATCGCCATACTGTTTTCCGTAATGGTTGAACTAGTTTACAATCCCACCAACAGTGTAAAAGTGTTCCTATTTCTCCACATCCTCTCCAGCACCTGTTGTTTCCTGACTTTTTAATGATCGCCATTCTAACTGGTGTGAGATGGTATCTCATTGTGGTTTTGATTTGCATTTCTCTGATGGCCAATGATGATGAGCATTTTTTCTTTTTTTTTTTTTTTTTTTTTTTGAGACGGAGTCTGGCTCTGTCACCCAGGCTGGAGTGCAGTGGCGCGATCTCGGCTCACTGCAAGCTCCGCCTCCCGGGTTTACGTCATTCTCCTGCCTCAGCCTCCCGAGTAGCTGGGACTACAGGCGCCCGCCACCTTGCCCGGCTAGTTTTTTGTATTTTTTAGTAGAGACGGGGTTTCACCGTGTTAGCCAGGATGGTCTCGATCTCCTGACCTCGTGATCCACCCATCTCGGCCTCCCAAAGTGCTGGGATTACAGGCTTGAGCCACCGCGCCCGGCCCAATTTTGGCTTTTGTTGCCGTTGCTTTTGGTGTTTTAGACATGAAGTCCTTGCCCATGCCTATGTCCTGAATGGTATTACCTAGGTTTTCTTCTAGGGTTTTTATGGTATTAGGTCTAACATTTAAGTCTCTAATCCATCTTGAATTAATTTTCGTATAAGGAGTAAAGGAAAGGATCCAGTTTCAGCTTTCTACTTATGGCTAGCCAATTTTCCCAGCACCATTTATTAAATAGGGAATCCTTTCCTCATTTCTTGTTTTTTTCAGGTTTATCAAAGATCAGATGGCTGTAGATGTGTAGTATTATTTCTGAGGACTCTGTTCTGTTCCATTGGTCTATATCTCTGTTTTGGTACCAGTACCATGCTGTTTTGGTTACTATAGCCTTGTAGTATAGTTTGAAGTCAGGTAGCGTGATGCCTCCAGCTTTGTTCTTTTGACTTAGGATTGTCTTGGAGATGCGGCCTCTTTTTTGGTTCCATATGAACTTTAAAGCAGTTTTTTTCCAATTCTGTGAAGAAACTCATTGGTAGCTTGATGGGGATGGCATTGAATCTATAAATTGCCTTGGGCAGTATGGCCATTTTCACGATATTGATTCTTCCTATCCATGAGCGTGGTATGTTCTTCCATTCGTGCTAAAAACTCTCAATAAATTCGGTATTGATGGAACGTATCTCAAAATAATAAGAGCTATTTATGACAAACCCACAGCCAATATCATACTGAATGGGCAAAAACTGGAAAAATTCCCTTTGAAAACTGGCACAAGACAGGGATGCCCTCTCTCACCACTCCTATTCAACATAGTGTTGGAAGTTCTGGCTAGGGCAATCAGGCAAGAGAAAGAAATAAAGGGTATTCAGTTAGGAAAAGAAGAAGTCAAATTGTCCCTGTTTGCAGATGACATGATTGTATATTTAGAAAACCCCATTGTCTCAGCCCAAAATCTCCTTAAGCTGATAAGAAACTTCGGCAAAGTCTCAGGATACAAAATTAATGTGCAAAAATCAGAAGCATTCTTATACACCAGTAACAGACAAACAGAGAATCAAATCATGAATGAACTTCCATTCACAATTGCTTCAAAGAGAATAAAATACCCAGGAATCCAACTTACAAGGGATGTAAAGGACCTCTTCAAGGAGAACTATAAACCACGGCTCAGTAAAGGGTTTTTTAAAGGTAAGATAAATACGGCTGGGTGTGGTGGCTCACGCCTCTAATTCGAGCACTTTGGGAGGCCGAGGCGGGTGGATCACCTGAGGTCAGTAGTTCGAGATAAGCCTGGCCAACGTGGCTAAACCCTGCCTCTACTAAAAATACAAAAATTAGCCAGGCATGGTGGTGAGCACTTGTAACTCCAGCTACTCGGGAGGCTGAGGCAGGAGAGTCGCTTGAACCCAGGAGGCGGAGGTTACAGCGAGCCCAGATCACGCCACTGCACTCCAGCCCGGGCGACAGAGCAAGACTCCGTCTCAAAAAACAAACAAACAAACAAACAAAAAAAGGTAAGATAAATATGAACTACAAAATAAGAGGCAGGAAGAGCCCAACGTATCAGAAATGTGCCAACTATAATGGGCCAAAATCCCCTCTTGTCTCCAGAAGTATCTGAAAAATACATTAGGATCTGCCCCATAGACCCACTCCCAGGACACTCGACAGCAAGGAGGTATGGCGGGCCTAACCCCTAGGGCAGAGAAGGGCATCACTGCCACAGCAGGGGGCCTGACTGGCAGCAGAAGGGACAACTCTGGCGAAAGTCCGCAGGAAATAGGACAGGGGCTGGACTGACAGCCTCCCTCAGCCCCACACCCCACCCAGGCAGGAGCAGTG
Source organism: Theropithecus gelada (assembly GCF_003255815.1). NCBI lineage: Eukaryota > Metazoa > Chordata > Mammalia > Primates > Cercopithecidae > Theropithecus > Theropithecus gelada. The sequence continues at coordinate 106,824,016 of NC_037675.1, forward strand.
CCTGGCCCAGGGCAGGTGGGTGGGAGAGCTCATTGAATGGGCAGCAGCAGGGCACGGCCCCTGACGCAGGCACCCGGGCTGCGGCCGCAGATCTCCAGGTAGGAGCCCAGGTACGAAGGTCGGCATAGGGTACCCCAGAACCACCCATCCCCAGTAAGATTCAACAGGCGTGGGGGCCCTGCAGCTTCCCCCACACAGTGAGTAGGGTCCAGGGGCCTCCTGGGCCTGCACGGCCACAATCTTCACTGACACTCACCCCTAATTAGGGAGGCTGTATGTTCCATTTTCATTTCTTTCTTCAACCAAAGGTATTTAAAGGGTTTTGAAAGGTAAGATGAGCTATTTCTCTTTCTCTGTTGTTGGTTTCCAATCTTATTGCAATGCACGTGTCTGCACGGACACGACTCTTTGCAATTTGTTTAGGTCTGAGACATGACTAACTCTAGTAAAGGTACCACGCGTTTTTGGGAAAATACAGACTATATTCTCTGTGGAGAACAAAGCTCTTCATAAGGAGAAAATCTCGAAGTCAGTAGAAGAAAAAAAGGAGATAGCCTGGTGGCACCAGAAGCAGTGGGCAGAGCTGGGCCCCAACCCAGGCAGCCTGAAGGTCAGGAGGGCCCCTGGGCAGTGCAGCCCAGCCTCCGCCCGGAGGAACTGTAAATGTGCATGCCAGTGAGAGTCTTGAAACTGACAAAACTATAGGTAGCAGAGGACAAATCCAGTCACTGTGCCAGGTCTTCATGCACACTCTCGGTGAACTGACAAAACTATAGGCAGGACAGGACAAATGCCGTCACCGTGCCAGGTCTTCATGCACGCTCTCGGTGACAGACAGAACCAGCCAATGGGGAGAAGGAGGGACGCGCTGCGCTGCACCGGCTTCCTGCAGGAAATGCATTCAAGTGCCCAACACACACACACTTCCACAAAACTGGCCTTCCACTGGGCCACAGAGCACGGCTCGAAGCATTTCAGAAGACTGAACTCACACAGAGGGTGCTCTCTACTGCAGAAGAATCACGCTGGCAGTCCGGAAGAAAGGCGCGGACTGTACTCCTCTACTAGTAAGTCCATGGCGGGGCAAGGAAACAAGCACAATGGAAGCGTAAGAATCCATCCACTCTGCTGTGAGGGATCACTGCAAGCCCAACGACCCCTGCCAGCCTAGGCGTGTCGGTGCTGGCCACCCGTCGGCAGCAGCAGCCAGGAGCAGAGGCGAGTGCTCAAGAGCCCAGCCTCCTGGAGATGGCACAGGAGAAAATGGCCAGGGTGATGTGCTGTCCACACAGAGATGTTCTACCTGTCCCAACCGCCTTCCAGCACGCAGACCAAGGCTGCGGGACATGGCTGCACCAATCACAAGGATCCCTCACGTGGTCCTCACATTCCTGAGAGTGTACTCAATGAAACAGTGAAGCCCAAGAGGTCCTAGCACACAGTATCCCTGCCTGGACTGACCCACAGCCAACCCACACTCAACGGTGAAGACTGGATGCTTCCCCAGGATCAAGGACAAGAGGATGTCTGTTCACACCACTGCTATTCAACGTGGTAAACAAACAAAAAACAAGCACTAGATTGGAAAGGAAAGATAACACGATCGTGTACATAAAATCCTAAGCGACCCGCTAAAAAACTCTTTTTTTTTCTTTTTTTTTGAGACGGAGTCTCGCTCTGTTGCCCAGGCTGGAGTGCAGTGGCACAATCTCGGCTCACCGCAACCTCCGCATCACGGGTTCACACCATTCTCCTGCCTCAGCCTCCTGAGTAGCTGCGACTACCGGCACCCGCCATCACACCCGGCTAATTTTTTGTGTTTTTAGTAGAGATAGGGTTTCACCGTGTTAGCCAGGATGGTCTTGATCTCCTGACCTCATGATCCGCCCGCCTCGGCCTCCCTAAGTCCTGGGATTACAGGCGTGAGCCACCGCGCCCAGCCTAAAAAACTCTTTTTTTTTTTTTTTTTTTTTTGAGACGGAGTCTCACTGTGTCTCCCAGGCTGGAGTGCAGTGGCCGGATCTCAGCTCACTGCAAGCTCCGCCTCCCGGGTTTATGCCATTCTCCGGCCTCAGCCTCCCGAGTAGCTTTAAGAGTAAAAAATGAGTTCAGACAGGTTGCAAGATACAAGATCAATATGTATCAACTGAGAATACGTTCAACAAAAGGAGTATAAAACTTGTACTCTGAAAACTACTAAAATTGTTGAAACAAATTAAAGACGACCCAAATGAATGGAAAGACATCCCGTGTTCAGGTGTCAGAACATGTAACACTGTTTAGGCGGCGGTGCTCCCCAAAATGACCAACAGACTAACACAATCCCCATCAAAATCCCCACTGACTTCTTGGCAGAAACTGACAAGCTGATCTAAAATTCATAGGGACTTCAAACAGGCAACATAACACTTTTGAAAAAGAGCAGTTAGAGGACTCACAGTTCCGGATTTCAAAACTGACTGCAAAGCTTTGGTGTCCGGAACAGCGTGGAACTGGTGCCAGGACCATCACGCAGTCACTAAGCCAAACTGAAGATCCAGAAATAAGCATTTAGGTTTACAGCCAATGGATTTTCAACAAGGGCACCAAGAGGATGCCAACTGGGAAAATACAGTGTTTTCAACACATGATCCTGAGAAAACTGGGTCTCCATGTGCAAGAGCGAAGGTAGGCCCTTACCTTATATCACCTGCAAACATTGACTCAGTATGGATCAAAACCTACAGGTAAGAGCTGAAGGCACAAAACTCCAAAAAATCATAAGCACAAATCTTCACGATTTGGACTGGATTAGGCAACATTTGTTAGTTATGATACCAAAAGCATAGCCATCAAGAGACTAAATAGGTAAACTGGACACTATCAGAATTTAAAACATTCATGCTCCAAAGGATACCAGCGAAAAATAAAAAGACAAAAGAAAATGAAAAGAACACACGGAATGGCTGAAAATGTCCTATAAATCACCTATCTGATGAAAGACTTGTACCTAAAATACATAAAATCACACATCCGATAAAAGACTTGTACCTAAAATACATAAACAACTTTTTCAACTCAATCATAAGAAAAATAAACCAGCAGACATTTCTCCAGTTTGTGGTGAACCGGCACTTTGACAAAACGCAGTGAGAATGTCACTACAATATCCAACTGCTACAAATGTGTTGTTTCTGCCTCCATCTCACTGAGACCAGCAAGCAATGGCTGTGCACCCCGCGGGATCCACTGGGTTCTCTCCAAGCAGCCATGGCAGAGCCTGCAGGACACCCAGGAGGGGACTCAGGGCACAATTCCTCCTGGAAGGCGGCCTGGGCTGGGCGTGCAGGGTGACAAGAAAGTGGCAGGCCATGAGGTCCATGGCTGAGTCAGTGCCCCCCACCCTAGCACCACCATCCCCATCTCTGGGACCCGCCGCAAGCTCAGCAGCATCCATGGTGGGAAATACCGTTCTGCAGGGTCTGCGCTCTTGACTCCTTCCCCAGATTCACGTGGAAGCCGCCACCCAGAGTCGGGGTTTTGCCAGCACCTGTAAACACAAAGAAGACAGATCAGCCAAAACCTGGAGAAGATCTGCATTTACAGCCCTTTCAGGACATCCACAGACACAAAGCGAAAGCAAAGTGGGGGTCAGCACTCACCAGGGAAGCAGCAGGTTGGCCCCCCGCACCCCCATTCCTGAGCCAGGAACCCCAGTGGGGGAAGCATCTCTCACTCTGCCCAGCCAGCAGGGTTGAGAGTGGGCCAACTGCACTTTCTGCATTTTCTTTTTTCTTTTTTTGAGACGGAGTCTCGCTCTATCGCCCAGGCTGGAGCGCAGTGGCGCAATCTCAGCTCACTGCAAGCTCCGCCTCCCGGGTTCACGCCATTCTCCGGCCTCAGCCTCCCGAGTAGCTGGAATTACAGGTGCCCACCACCACGCCCAGCTAATTTTTTGTATTTTTAGTAGAGACGGGGTTTCACCGTGTTAGCCAGGATGGTCTCGATCTCCTGACTTTGTCATCCACCCACCTCGGCCTCCCAAAGTGCTGGGATCACAGGCACTTTCTGCATTTTCTAACCATGTCCCTAACACACTGCAAGTCCAGAGTGGACGCTGTCACACGGCTGCCGGGTGACAGCACAGATGTATTTCCAAACCTCTGCAAGTGGTGTGCACACAGTGTGGGCTGGCCCTCCCCTGTGCCCCAGGCCAGCCCACTCAGATGTCACTCCTGCATGGTGACCACGTGAACGCATCCACCTCCCTGCTGGACTGCAGGGGATGCAGGTACCATCCCATGTGCCCCAAGGCACTGCGACCAGCCAGTCTGCAGAAGGCCCCCACGCCTCAGCCCACCCACGCACGGGGAGGCTGCAGCTGAGCCTGCTGGGCACTCTACTCTGGAGTTCTGCCAACTAACAGCGTGCCTGCGACGCCCACCACATTCTGCCCTGCAGGGCTTCGGGGTTAAGACCTGGGCCTGGCACATCAGGTGGACATGCGGATTGTTCACCAGGTTCACTAACTCGAACACTGCAGCCTGATCTTCCAACGAGAACAGTGAGGTGAGGCCCCAGGCATGCCCAAGATGGGGGAGCTGGAAAGTGACCCCGCTCCGCAGCGTCGGCCCTCTGGCTGGCACAGGGGCCAGCGCATTTGTGACAAAATACAGACACAGGACTGGAGGCTGCTGCAATCAGGGGACACGCAGACAACCTTGGCCATCTGGGGAAGGCAAGTGTGCAGGGCCTGTCGGAGGACACTGGAAGGATGGGATGCAGACACAGAAAACCAATCGATGGAGCCTGGGGCCAGGCCCTCCGGGGAAAGCATGAGGCAGAGACCTCAGGGTCACCCAGGAGTGGCTACCAGCACAGACAAGGCAGAACAGGCACGGCCTCTGGCTTCGCTGTGAATGTAACTGAATCCCAAACAAATACCAACAACACTCTTTAAAGACTCCAGTAAAATGATTCTAAAGTTCGGCTGGAAGCAAAAAGGAACTAGAGCAGCCAAGAAAATTTTGAAGAGATCAAGGGGCAGCTGCTGGGCCTGTCCAGGAACTCAGAGTTGAACAGGGTCAGGTGGCACTCAGCTTTCCCTGCTGGCAGCAGAGGCAAAGCCCGGGCCTCCTTCAGGCTGAGGCCCGGAGCCGGCCTCCTGGTGGGTAACGTGGCCACAGGGACAGCTGGCAGCAGGGGCACCAGCACTGAGCACAGGCTTCTCCAACAAAGGTGATGCCAGGATGAGGGCAGTGCCTGGAGACTGCCTGGGTTGTCACAACTGGGATCTATGTACTAGTTTTCTGTGGCTGCCATAAAAATTGCCACAAACCTAGGGGCCTTCAAGAAGCTGGAGCAGGGCCAGGCATGGTGGCTCACGCCTGTAATCCCAGCACTTCGGGAGGCCGAGGTGGGTGGATCACAAGGTCAGGAGATCGAGACCATCTTGGCTAACACGGTGAAACTCCGTCTCTACTAAAAATACAAAAAATTAGCCAGGCATGGTGGCAGGTGCCTGTAATCCCAGCTACTCGGAAGGCTGAGGGAGGAGAATCGCTTGAACCCAGGAGGCGGAGGTTGCAGTGAGCTGAGATCGTGCCACTGCACTCCAGTCTGGTCGACAGAGCAAGACTCCGTCTCAAAAAATAAAAATAAAAATAAATTTAAAAAAGAAGCTGGAGGAGTGGCCGGGAATGGTGGCTCACACCTGTGGTCCCAACACTTTGGGAGGCCAGAGCAGGAAGATCGCTCAACCCAGGAGTTTGATACCAGCCTGGGTAACACGGGGAGACTCATTTCTACAAATGAAACTGAAAAAAATTAGCCAGGTATGGTGGCAACTGCTTGTGGTCCTACTACTCAGGAGGCTGAGGTGGGAGGATCACTAGAGCCCAGGAGGTCGAGGCTGCAATGAGCTGAGATTGTGCCACTGCACTCCAGCCTGGGTGACAGAGCAAGACCCTATCTCGAAAAAGAAAAGAAGCCAGAACAGGCCAGGCGTGGTGGCTCACACCTGTAATCACAGCACTTTGAGCGGCTGAGGCAGGAAGACTGCTTGAGCCCGGGAGTTCAAGACCAGCCTGGACAACATGGCAAGATCTCATCTCTACAAAAAAAAAAAAAAAAATTAGCCAGGTGTGGTGGCGCAAGCCTGTGGTCCCAGACCAGGCAGGCGGATCGTTTTAAGTTCAGAAGGTGGAGGCTGCAGTGAGCTGTGATGGCACCACTGCACTCCAGCCTGAGCAACACAGTGAGAACTCGTCTCAAAAAATAATAAAATAAGAGAAGCTGGAGCAGGTCGCAGTGGTGTCTCCTTGTGGGGGCTAGAGAGGACCTGGCAGTGTCACAGTGAGGTGCCTGCTGACATGAGAATCCAGAAGACAGGCCAGGGAGCAACGCAGGGCTCAGGGGAGACCCATGCTGGAATAAGGGGGCTTTGAGCAGCACTGATGCGCCAACTCTAAATTCTGCAGAAATCTGGCCCAGGCCTCCTCAGGCTGAGCTCAAGGTGCCTGCATCTCCGACCCTCCCTCAGAGTTGTTTCATGAGCAGTGTTTATTTATTGGGTTTTTTTTTTGAGAGACAGTCTCGCATATTCTAATCAGTGTATACAAAGTTTTTAATAAATAATTCATATAATAAACTGCATTAGAAAAAGGACAAGGATCAAATTACAAAAAGCCAGCTGGGCGCAGTCACTCACGCCTGTAACCTCGGCACTTTGGGAGGCCGAGGTTGTTGGATCACCTGAGGTCGGGAGTTCGAGACCAGCCTAACCAACACGGAGAAACCCTGTCTCTACTAAAAATACAAAATTAGGCAGGCGTGGTGGCACATGCCTGCAATCCCAGCTACTTGGGAGGCTGAGGCAACAGAATCACTTGAACCTGGGAGGCGGAGGTTGCGGTGAGCCAAGATCAAGCCATTGCACTCCAGCCTGGGCAACAAGAATGAAACTCTGTCTCAAAAGTAAATAAATAAATGGAAAGCCCCTGAAGTCCCACCTTCCAAGAACAGGGGACGCCGTGCAGCCTCCAATATAGCCACGTTTCCCTGCCTAGGAACAGTGGGCAGCAGGAGTGCTTCTAACAGAACAAGGCCACAGTGAGATGACACACTAAATTACAGACATGATTTCGATTCTGGTTGTGTTTCACGCAATCTCTTCACTCCTTGACCCATGCCCAACAGCTTGCACCACAACACATTGCAAAGTTGCGTGCGTTCACAGCTCCACACTCCACCTGCCACCTCTGCCCTCCCTCCTCCCTCACTCTTTCCTGCACCCTCCAGCCTCCTGTCCCCTCCTCACACCCCAGGACCTCTATTTCCTGTCCCGGTGTTGTTCTCCCTGTACCCCAACACCACGGTCACCCTCCCTGGGGCCATGCTGCTGCACCTGTCTGGGAGCGCCTCCTGGCTTCTGCTTCCCCCACACCCTGGTGCGTGCACACTTGCAGGCACACGCACAGGACACATGCGGACAGTGTGAAACCTCAGAACACTAACCCACAGGGAGGGTGAAAGAGGAAAGTGCCACCTCTGGCTGAAACCGCTACGATGCCTTCTACTTCTAAAAACATTTGATATTTTCCATAGTGCATTTCTGTAACAAAAAACATGTGCTAGCTCCTGTTAGCTGGAACTAACGTGTGGAAGGGGCCAGGTCTTGTGGGGCCTGGCCGAGACTGCCCTCCTGTGGACAGCAGGCGAGGACCTGCGGTTCCACCAGAGCCAGAAGAGGGCCAGAGGCTGCAGGGGCACCTCTGAGCTCTGACAAAGCCAGCAACACCCCATACCGTGCACCAGACAGAAAGGCGGGCCAGGGGCCCTCCATGTCCTGAAAGATCCAGCACAGCACTGTCGTCCATTTCACTCCAGGATGCTTCCAACATGGGAAAGCAATAACCTTTAATACTCACATGCTCATTTAACTTAACGGGGTGAGCTCAGTTTCAGGAGAACTGCTTGAACCCAGGAGACGGAGGTTGCAGTGAGCCAAGACTCCGTCCAAAAAAAAAACAAATTTAACTGAAGGTTTTCTGTTGCTGCTGTGAAACTTCCTTTTTTTAAGAGACAGGGTCTGGCCAGGCGTGGTGGCTCACGCCTGTGATCCCAGACCTTTCCGAGGCCAAGGTGGGCAGATCACCTGAGGTCAGGAGTTTGAGACCAGCCTAGCCAACATGGCGAAACCCTGTCTCTACTAAAAATACAAAAATTAGCCAGGTGTGGTGGCGCATGCCTGTAATCCCAGCTACTTGGGAGGCTGAGGCAGGAAAATCGCTTGAACCTAGGAGGCGCAGGCTGCAGTGAGCTAAGATCGCACCGTTGCACTCCAGCCAGGGCAACAAGAGAGACACTGCATCTGAAAGAAAGGAAAGAAAAGGAAGGAAGGGAGGGAGGGAGTGAGGGAGGGAAGGGAAGGAAGGGAAGGAAGGGAAGGAAGGGAAGGAAGGAAGAAAAGAAGAAAGGAAGAAGGAAAGAAGGAAAGAAAAGAAAGAAGAAAAGGAAGAAAAGGAAGAAAAGGAAGAAAAGGAAGAAAAGGAAGAAAAGGAANAAGAAAGAAAGAAAGAAAGAAAGAAAGAAAGAAAGAAAGAAAGAAAGAAAGAAAGAAAGAAAGAAAAGAGACAGGGTCTCACTCTGTCACCCAGGCTGAAGTGCAGGGGCACCATAGTGGCTCACTGCAGCCTCAACCTCTCGGGCTCAAGGAATCCTCCCACCTCAGCCTCTCAAACAGGTAGGGCCACAGGCCTGTGCCACCATGCCTAGCTAATGTTTTCTTTGTTTGTTCTTTTGGAGATGGAGTTTCGCTCCTGTCGTCCAGGCTGGAGAGAAATAGCACAATCTTGGCTCACTGCAACCTCCATCTCCCAGGTTCAAGCGATTCTCATGCTTCAGTCTCCCCAGTAGGTGGGATTACAGGCGCCCACCACCATGCCCAGCTAATTTTTGTATTTTAGGTTTTTGGGGTTTTTTTGCTTTGTTTTGTTTTTTTAGTTTTTGTAGAGACAGTTTCACTATGTTGCCCACGCTGGTCTCAAACTCTTGACCTCAAGTGATCCTCCCACCATGGTTTCCCAAAATCCTGGAATTACAAGCAGGGGCTACCACACCTGGCTGGAAACTTCTTTTTAAGGGGACACACCTGTAGGAGGCCTGGCTGGCTGGGCAGTAATGGATGGAGAGGAATTCAGGGGTCCCACAGCTGAGTGCCCAAAGGAGGCTGGACCAGACCGAAGTGCATCCCTGAGTGCTGGGGATGGGGACCTGGGTACACAGGGCATGTGCCTACTGGTGGGGCTGGATGCAGCAGCATCAGACATCTGGGAGGAGCACTGACAAACAGGGTCGGGCACGGCAGCCCACACCCCTTCCCACGCCCACACCCCCTCCCCAAGCCCAGACCCCTTCCCAGGCCCAGACCCCCTTCCCCAGGCCACTGCTGAGGAGCTGGTTTTGTAGTGATTACAATTCGGTTACGAAAACAGGACGTGTGTCACGCTGCAGGCTAACTAGCGGCTTCCTCTCTCACCCAGATGCCAACGGGGCAGAATCCACCCGTTTCCTGAGGGTAGGTACCTTCAGCCGCAATTTAGGGTTCTGAGGGTCACGGAGCAGAGGCAGAAGCCTGGAGCCTTCCACTCTCGGGACAAGAGCCGCACCAGGAGGCCAGGCCCATGCTCAGAGCCCCAGGCCACAGGAAGAGGCTGGCCGGCCACATCCTTCGCTGAGGCAAAGGGAGCTTCCCAGCAGGCAAGGGCAGCTCCGCCTCCTGTGCCCCTCTCCAGGGCCAGCGCCAGGTGACATGCAGCCATGTCACAAAGTAGGTTCGGCTGCATCAGGACCCCAAACAGAAAACAGCAGCACTCACGGACACCCCGGCTTCAAAGTTCTAACTGTGAAGCCACTGAAAGTTGTGATTATGGGAAATGCTCCCCACAACCACAAGTTCTGGTGACACTGAGGTGTGCTGCTCCTTGCGCAGGAGGACAAGGGACCCCCCGCAAGCAGGAGCCCGGGATGCCTGGTGTGGGGGCTCCCAGGTGCTCGAGTTCCTGCCTGCGGGGCAGGGGTGTGGGCGCCATTACCATCAGCTGCTGGCAGAGGGAAGCCTCAGGGCACACATAGCGCAGGACACTGACGTGGGCTCACAGGGAAGTCCCGCCTTGCCTCTGTGGAGCAGACGACCTCCTCAGGGCACTGCCAAGGCCCCAGGCCAACAGTCCCCAGCTCCACTGTCCGCCTGGCCCCTCTAGCCACACTGAGCCTGTCCTCAGACATTCACCTTCTCTCTGCACAGTCTCTGCTCGGGCAGCCCTGGGACGCTGGAGCACCAGTGTCGTTTCCCCCGCGGGGCCTGGCTTCCAAGGTCAGGACCCTCCTGGGACTGTCCTAAGGTCTCTGGTCACCTGCCCTGATGCCTTAGTTAAATATTCCAGAGTAAACTATGAGGCTGTGTCAGGCTTAGTTCTCAATGAATAGGCAAGACACCTAGGAAAGACAGTGGCCTTGGGACCTAGAAAATGACAGCTCAAAGAGAAAGCTCAGCTCTCAAGATGAAGCTGGAGCAAGGGGCGGCCGAGGCCTACTTGTGTGCTAGGGAAACTGAGAAGCCACCAAGGTTTCCAGCCCCGTGTGATCACCACTGTGACGAGGGAGGGAGGATGCCAAGTGGGCACCTAGAGAGACTGCCTGGGAGACAGAGGGGCTGCCCAGAGCAACAGATGCCCTCTCTCCTTCCCACTCTTGGCCCAGGCACCGCCTGTGCCGGTCCCCAGGTGCTAAGAACACGCCGCCTCGCAGCACTTCCCCCAGGACCACCACAGTTGGTTGCTGGGCCTGCCCCTCCCTTGAGAGAGTGTGCCTGGGGGGCCACCTGACAGTGTTGGCTCTGAGCTTGTTCTGATAGCGCCCGGGTGACAGACTTCCAGCTCTGCACTGCTCCATATCACCGTCCTCCCCCAGCAGGGCACAGTAAGGGCAGTGCGCCATCACCAGGCCCGAATGCACTTAGCACTGTGCCTGCCCAGGAAACCCTGCGTCTGCTGCCATGACAACTTGCTTTTATTACTGTTGTTATCATCCCAACGGGCATCAAAGTCTTGGCAACTGTGACACAGCTGCAAACTCTGTGCCCAGCAGTCCTAGGAAGATACCCAGGGAGTATGAGCACGGAAGACGATGGGGAGGGCAGAACAGGATAGAAAACTCAATGAAACCCAAGCCAGTTCTTAGAAAAGATAAAAAAAAAACTGATCAACTTCTAGCCAGAGAGACAAAGGGGAAAAAAGACACAAAACACCAACATCTAAAAGGAAAAAGGAGGCCACTGTGGACTCCGCAGGTATGAAAAGGATAAGGGAATGCTTCAAACAACTCTCTGGGCAAATTCAACCACTAAGTCAAGTGGACCAATTTCTCCAAACACAAGCGGCTGACTCACCCCAGGTGAGACACAAAATCTCAAATACAACTAGAACCACAGTGATAAAAGAAGCCGAAACCACAGTGCAGAATCGTCTGAGAAAGAAACCTCTGGGACCAGATGGCTACACTGATGAATTCTACCAAATATTTCAGAAACAAAGAACACCAACTCTACATAATCTGTTCCAGAAAACAGAAGAGGAAACGTTTCCCAACCCATTCCATAAGGAGCAGGACCTTAATATCCAAGACAAGTACACTACAGGAAAAACTACAGGGCCAATATCCCATGCAAGCATCAGCAGGAACCCTCAACAGAACATCCAGGGCTGAGCAAAGCGGTTCACGCCACTAATCCCAGCACTTTGGGAGGCCAAGGTGGGAAGATGCCTTGAGGCCAAAAGTTTGAGACCAGCCTGAGCAGCAAAGCAAGACCACATCTCTACAAAAAAAAGAAAAAAAAAAAAATTGGCGCTGGCTCACGCCTGTCATCCTAGAACTTTGAGAGGCCAAGGCAGGAGAATCACTTGAGCCCAGGAGTTCCAGATCGGCATGGTCAACATGGCAAAACCCCATCTCTACAAGAAAAATACAAAACTTAGCTGGGTATAGTGGTACGTGCCTGTAGTCCCAGCAACTCAGGAGGCTGAGCTGGGAGGGTCACTGGAGCCCAGGGGGTTACGACTGTAGTGAGCCATGACTACGGCACTCCAGCCAGGGTGACAGAGCAAGACCCTAGACCCTGTCTCCCTCACCAAAAAAAATGTTTTAAATTAGTTGGGCATGATAGTGCACGCCTGTAGTCCTAGCTACTCTGGAGTCTGAGATGAAAGGATCTCTTGAACCCAGAAGTTCCAGGCTGCAGTGACCTGTGATCACACCACTGCACTCCAGTCTGGGCAACAGTGAGACTTTGTCTCAAAAAAAAAGAAAAAAAAAAAAAAAAGGCCAGGCGCAGTGGCTTACATCTGTAATCCCAGCACTTTGGGAGGCCAAGGCAGGTGGACCACCTGAGATCAGGAATTTGAGACCAGCCTGGCCAACATGGTGAAACCCCGTCTCTATTACAAATACAAAAGCCAGCCAGGTATGGAGGTGGGCTCCTGTAATCCCAGCTGCTCAGGAGGCTGAGGAAGGAGAATCGCTTGAACCCAGGACAGGGAGACTGCAGTGCGCCCAGACTGCACCACTGCACTCCAGCCTGGGCAACAGAGCGACACTCCATCTCAAAAAAACAAAAAAACAAAACAAAACAACAAAACAAAACAACAAAAAAAACTCAAGGAGTGTATTAAAAACTCTTAGGGGCCAGGTGTGGTGGCTCACACCTGTAATCCCAGCACTTTGGGAGGCCGAGGTGGGTGGATCGCCTGGCCAACATGGCAAAACCCCATCTCTACTAAAAATACAAAAACTTAGCTAGGTGTGGTGGTGGGCACCTGTAATCCCAGTTACTTGGGAGGCTCAGGCAGGAGAATTGCTTGAACCCGGGAGGCGGAGGTTGCAGTGAGCCGAGATCGCGCCATTGCACGCCAGCCTGGGCAACAAGAGCAAGTCACCGTCTCAAAAAGAAAAAAAAGAAAAAAAAGAAAAGTCTTAGAACAAGTAAGTTTAGCAAAGCCATAGGAAACAGGATAACACACATAAATCAACCATATTTCTATAAACAAGCAATGAAGAGTTGAAAACTAAATTTTAAAAAATACCACTTACAATAACACCTAATAGATCTTAGGTACACATCTAAAAAACGTCCAGAGGGCCGGGCATGGCAGCTCATGCCTGTAATCTCAGCACTTTGAGAGGCTGAAGTGGGCGGATCACTTGAGGTCAGGAGTTCAAGACCAACCTGGCCAACATGGTGAAACACTGTCTCTACTAAAAATACAAAAATTAGCCAGTCGTGGTGGTGTGCACCTGTAATCCCAGCTACTCGGGAGGCTGAGGCACGGGAATCACTTGAAACCAAGAGGTGGAGGTTGCTGTGAGCTGAGGTCACACCACTGCACTTCAGCCTGGGTGACAGAGCGAGACTCCATCTCAAAAAAAAAGCCCAGAAGCTGTACGCTGAAAACTACCCAATACTGATAGACTATATCAAAGAAAACCTAAATGAATGTAGACATATACTGTGTTCACGGACTACAAGATTCAACATAGAAAAACTGTTGGCCAGGCGCAGTGGCTCCCACCTGTAATCCTAGCACTTTGGGAGGCCGAAGTGGGGGGATCACGAGGTCAGGAGTTCGAGACCAGCCTGGCCAATATGGTGAAAACCCGTCTCTACTAAAAAATATACAAAAATTAGCTGGGCGTGATGGCACGCGCCTGTAGTCCCAGCTACTCAGAAGGCTGAGGCAGCAGAATCACTTGAACTCGGGAGGCGGAGGGTGCAGTGAGCTGAGATCGTACCACTGCACTCCAGCCTGGGTGACAGAGTGAAACTCCGTCTCAAAAAGAAAGAAGCCGGGCGCGGTGGCTCAAGCCTGTAATCCCAGCACTTTGGGAGGCCGAGGCGGGTGGATCACGAGGTCAGGAGATCGAGACTATCCTGGCTAACATGGTGAAACCCCGTCTCTACTAAAAAATACAAAAAACTAGCCGGGTGAGTTGGCGGGCGCCTGTAGTCCCAGCTACTCGGGAGGCTGAGGCGGGAGAATGGCGTAAACTCGGGAGGCGGAGCTTGCAGTGAGCTGAGATCCGGCCACTGCACTCCAGCCCGGGCGATAGAGCGAGACTCCGTCTCAAAAAAAAACAAAAAAACAAAAAACAAAAAGAAAAAAAGAAAGAAAAACCGTCAGATCTCCCTAAATTTATCGAAAGGTTTAATGCGATTCCAATGAAAACCCCACCAGGACTTTTGTACAGGTTGAACATCCCAAATCCAAAAATCTGAGATTATAAATGCTCCAAAACATGAAACTTTTTGAGCATCAACACAATGCTCAAAGGAAATGCTCACTGGAGCATCTCAGATTTCAGATTTTTGGATAAGGGATGCTCAACCAGTAATTATAATGCAGATATTCCAAAATCAGAAAAATCCAGTATCCAAAACACTTCTGGTCCCAAGCATTTCAGATAATAATATGTGACCTACAGATACTCACAAACTTACTCTAAAATTAAAAAGGGAAAGGGAAATTAATAGCTACAACTTTGAAAAGGAAGAACAAAGGTTGGGGGACTCACAATATCTGATTTCAGGACAATATAAAAGGTACAGTAAAAAATTGTGATGCTGACAAAGGAAACAGCACCTGATCAACAGGGCAGGACACAAGGCCCAGAGGCAGACCTGCACGGACGGGGCCCAGTGAGCACAGCTGAGGGAGCAAAGGCCTTCAGTGGACAAAGGGCAGTCTTTCAAAAAACGGTGTTGAAACAACGGGACCTCCACATAAACAACGAGCCTCAACCTACGAAGCACACCTTATACAAAACTTAGGTCAAGATGGACCACATTTAGGCCAGGCATAGTGGCTCATGCCTGTAATCCCAGCACTTTGGGAGGCCAAGGCAGGCAGATCACTTGAGGTCAGGCGTTCAAGACCAGCCTGACGAACATGGTGAAACCCTGTCTCTACTACAAATACAAAAATTAGCCAAGTGAGGTGGCGCACGCCTGTAATCCCAGGTACTTGGGAGGCTGAGGCACGAGAATCATTTGAACCTGGGAGGCAGAGGTTGCAGTGAGCCGAGATTGTGCCACTGCACTCCAGCCTGGGCCACAGAGTGAGATTGTCTCAAACAAACAAAAAAGTGAAAACTTCTGCTTTGAAAAATCACATATACAACAAAGGGCTTGTAACTACAATCCACAAAGAACTCTCAAAACTCAACAATAAGAAAATAACCCAAACAAAAAATGAGAGTCAGGGTGTGGTGGCTCACGCCTGTAATCCCAGCAGTTTGGGAGGCCAAGGCTGGAGTATCACTTGAGCCCAGGAGTTTGAGACCAGCTTGGGCAACACAGAAACCTTGTTTCTACTAAAAATAAAATTTAAAAAAATTACACGTCGTGGTGGCATGCACCTGTAGTCTCAGCTACTTAGGAGGTTGAGGCAGGAGAACTGCCTGAGCCTAGGAGTTCAAGGCTGCAGTGAGCCATGACTGGGCCATTGTACACCAGCCTAGGCCACAGAGTGAGATCCTGTCTCAAGATAGATGAAAAATAAGACTTGAGCACACGTTTCAATAAAGAGGATTCGGGCATGGCAAATAAGCATCCTAATGAGGTAGAACATCACCAGCCAGTAGGGAAATACAGAGCACCACTCTGATGAGATGCCACACACCTGCTAGAACAACCAAAATAAAAACCTCGACAACACCAAGTGCTGATGAAGATATGGAGCAACTGGCGAGAATGCATAACGGCACAGCCACATCACAAAACAGTTCATGACAGTTTCCCATAGAGTTAAACATATAGCTAACTTCCCCAGAGAAATGAAAACGTATGTTCACACAGAGAGTTGCACATGAATCGTTTCAGCAGCTCTATTCACAACCACCTGAAATTAGCCACAGTCCAGCTCCTTCCACAGACTGGGGTCCATCCCCAGCTCACAATACTGCTCATCCCTGACACGTCCCCTCCCAGGCCTGCAGCAGCCTGAGTGGCCCTAGGGCATCCGCCCGGGAACGGCCAAAGCCAAGGGCAGCAGCAATCGGATGCTAAGTACCAGACATTGCTGAAAACAAAACTGCAGGCACAGAGACTGACAGTGAGGGACAGCTTGAGGGGCCTTCTGGGCTCCCCAGGCTGTCCTCAATCCTCCCTGTGCTGGCTGCCCTGGCCCACGCGTGTGTCGAGGAAGTCCACACGCGCCACGGGGGTCCATACTCGCGCCACGGGGGTCCATACTCGCGCCAAGGGGATCTACATTCGCACCAAGGGGATCCACACTCGCGCCAAGACGGCGCAGAACCGTGCGCCCCGACAGAGCGGGCGGTACCGAGGCGCGGGTCCGGGCCGCGCCGCCACCGCCTCCAGCCCGCCTAAGCCGCATCGGGAAGTCCGCGCAGCGCCAGCCCGCGGGACTCACCGTCCAGGGACACGAACTGGCCCACGGCCGAGGAGCCGCCGCCACTGCTCTCCACGAACTGCACCTCGGACACGATGATGTTGTCCTCCAGCACTGAGCCGCAGGCGGTGCACACCGCGTCCCCGCGCGCCGCGTCCAGCTCGATGTCCGTGCCGCCGCAACCGCGGCACACGCGGCCCGTCATGCCGGCGAACGCGTGGGCAGGGCCCGGAGCCTCCCAAGCCGCCCGAGCCTCTGGAGCAGCCCGCGCCGCCCGCCCAGGCCCAGCCGCCCGCCCAGGCCCAGTCGCCCAGGCCTCGCCGCTCTCGCGAGGCCCCGCGCCCGCCGATTGGCAGCCGCAGATTCGCCGCGCGCGCCGGGGCCGCGCCGCCCGTAACGGCCGCGCCCGCGGGACTGGGACAGGCACCGGGACCACAGCGGGGACGCGAGGACTGGAGCCGCGACCTCCCGGCCCGGCGCGGCCCTGGTCTTCCCACAGTGAGCGAGCTGGCCTCCCGTGCGGCGCGCCGGCGTAGGAGGGGCGGCCCGCGGGGGCGGGGCTTCGGCGGAACGGAGCCGGAGGCGGGGCCTCTCGGTGAGGGCAGCCGAGGACTGGCGCTTCGGGGCGGGGCCACGGCGGTGAGCACCGCCCGGGACAGGAGCTGGGGGCGGGGCCTCAGTGGCGGGCAACGCCGGGGATTAGAGCTGTGGGCGGGGCCTCGCAGTGAGTGCGGCCAGGGACGGGACCCGAGGCTGGCGACTGGACCTAAGGCAGTGGGCGGGCCCTTGGCGATGAACACAGTCGGGGACTAAAGCTGGACGCGGGGCAGGGGAGGGTCCTCCTCGCATAGTGAGCGCGGTCTCAAGCGGCGAGCAAGGCCTGAGGACTCGGAACCGGGGTCGGGGCTGAGGGTGGCGGGCGGGGCCTCAAGACTCGGCCTGCGAAGGGAACTGGAGCTGTGGGCGGGGAAGGGGGCGGAGCCTGGGTCTCGACCCGAACTGTGAGCCGGGCCTGAGGCAAGGGGCCGAGCGTGGTGGGCGGGGCCTTGGCTCCTGAGGGCGATCTAGGACCCAACCCGGCGCTCTGGGAGTGGTGGGCGGGGCCAGGACAGCTGCGCTGGGGGGCCTGGCCGCGCAGGCGGAGACACCCGCCCCGGGCCACCCTGCCCCGCCCTCCGCATTTGCGGCGGCCGCCCCTCCGCTCGCCCTGGTTCTGGAGCTTCCCCGTGCGCCCCGCTATTCCCCGTTTTCTGTTTCCTAAAATTCCCACTTTCTAGCAGTCGTTCGTGGCCACCTGTGGTTTCCCGTGAGTCACCTCGCTGTGCCCCCTGCCCAGAGTGGGAACCCTGGCTGCGCACGCCCTCAAATATCTGCAGATGCGGTTCATAATCGCCATAGGGCCCGTGACATACCCAGGAATAAGTCTAAAAAGAAATGCGCGACCTGGCGCGGTGGCTCACGCCTGTAATGCCAGCACTTTGGGAGGCCTAAGGCGGGCGGATCAGGTGAGGTGAGGAGTTCGAGACCAGCCTGGCCAACATAGCGAAACCCCGTCTCCACTAAAAATGCAAAAAGATTAGCCGTGCTTAGTGGTGGGCGCCTGTAATCCCGGCTACTCGGGAGACTGAGACAGGAGAATCGCTTGAACCTGAGAGGTGGAGGTTGCAGTGAGCCGAGATCGCGTCATTGCACTCCAGTCTGGGTGACGGGACAAGAGTGAAACTCCGTCTCAGAAAAAAAAAAAGAAAAAGGGAAATGCGCAAGATCCCACCCCCTACTTCCCACCCTTTTTTTTTTTTTTTTTTTTTTTTTTGAGACGGAGTCTTCACTCTGTCGCCCAGGCTGGAGTGCAGTGGCGAGATATCGGCCAACTGCAACCTCTGCCTCCCAGGTTCAAGCGATTCTCCTCTCTCAGCCTCCTGGGGGAGTAGCTGGGATTACAGGCACCTGCCACCACGCCCGGCTAATTTTTGTATTTTTAGTAGAAATGGGATTTTGCTATGCTACCCAGGCAGGTCTCGAACTCCTGACATAAAGTGATTCGGCCACCCAAAGTGCTGGGATTACAGGCGTAAGCCACCGCACCCAGCCAAAATCCCATTTTTTAAAACTCTAATCTAAACCTTGACTGTAGGACCTAAAAGGAGTTCAAACTAAATTTAAAAAATAAACTACCCCATTCCTACGTGGAAGCAAAGTTGTAAATACATAAATTATTTACAAGTCGGTGTGTAAAATGATGTAATCCCAATCAAAATGCCAACAGGGTTTGGCACGCCTGTGCGTGCCTGCAATCCCAACACTGTGGGAGGCCGAGGAGGGAGGCTTGCTTGAGCCCCGAGGAGGAAGCTGCTAGTGAGTGGTGCACTCCAGCCTGGGCCACAGAGGGAGACCTTGTCTCTTAAAAAAAAAAAAAAAGTCAGCTGGGCGCGGTGACTCACACCTGTAATCCCAGCACTTTAGGAGGTCAAGGCAGGCAGACCACCTGAGGTCAGGACTTCGAGACTAGCCTGGCCAACATGGTGAAACTCCCTCTTTACAAAAATTAGGCCAGGCGAGGTGGCTCCTGCCTGTAATCAGAGCACTTTGGGAGGCCGAGGCAGGCGGATAATTTGAAGTCAGGAGTTCGAGACCAGCCTGGCCAACACGGCAAAACCCTGTCTCTACTAAAAGTACAAAAATTGGCGGGGCGCCGTGGCTCATGCCTGTAATCCCAGCACTTTGGGAGGCTGAAGCGGGTGAATCACGAGGTCGGGAGTTCGAGACCAGCCTGGCCAACATGGTGAAACCCTGTCTCTACTGAAAATACAAAAATTAGCTGGGTGTAGTGGCACATGCCTGCAATCCCAGCTACTTGGATGGCTACGGTAGGAGAATCGCTTGAACCCAGGAGGCAGAGGTTGCAGTGAGCCAAGATTGCACCACTGCACCCAGCCTGGGCGACAGAGTGAGCCTGCATCTTAAACAAAAAACAAAAAAACACAATTACCAGCCGAGTGTAGTGGTGTATGCCTGTAATCCCAGCTACTATGGAGGCTGAGGCAGGAGAATGCTTGAACTTGGGAGGCAGAGGTTGCAGTGAGCTGAGATCGTGCCACCGCACTCCAGCCTAGGCAAGACAGCAAGAGTCCGTCTCAAAAAAAAAAAAAAAAGAACAGAACCAAACAGCAAATATGTGAAAATGATACACTTTGGTGTGGCTGAGATCCTTGGGTCTTTTTCTCTCTACTTTTAGGTATGCTTGAAAAATCTTACTAAAATACATACAAAAATTAGCCAGGTATGGTGGCAGGCCCCTGTAGTCCCAGCTACTCGGGAGGCTGAGGCAGGAGAATTGCTTGAACCCAGGAGGTGGGGATTGCAGTGAGCTGAGATCGCACCACTGCACTCCAGCCTGAGCGACAGAGTGAGACTCTGTCTCAAAAATAAAAAAAGAAAAAAAAACTTACTAAAATATATATATATATATATATATAAAGAAAACCGGCCGGGCACATGGCTCATGCCTGTAATCCCAGCACTTTGGGAGGCCGAGGTGGGTGGATCACTTGAGGTTGAGAGTTCGAGACCAGCCTGACCAACATGAAGAACCCTCATCTCTACTAAAAATACAAAAATTAGCCAGGCGTGGTGGCGCATGCCTGTAATCCCGGCTGCTCGGGAGGCTGAGGCAAGAGTATCACTTGAATCTGGGAGGCAGAGGTTTTGGTGAGCTGAGATCGTGCCATTGCACTCCAGCTCGGGCAACAAGAGCAAAACTCCATCTCAAAAAAAAAGAAAAAAAGAAAAGCCACTAGTTTAGGCCTTTTGGAGCAGAGAAATTCTTCTGGCTTGAGTCTCCAAGGTGGTTTTGCATGCTCCCATGACCTATCCAAGCAGTGGGGGTGATGGGGTTGGCACTGGCCACTTTGGGAGGGCAAGAAGGCGTCACCCTGAGGAGTGGGTTCAGATGCCAGCATCACTCATCCCCATGACAGATATTTGCTGGAATTTTAGAATATTCTTTTCTATTTGATTCCAGTAGTCTTGTGGTTTTGTTTTTACTGTTAGCTCTGAATACTACTTGGAATTTGGTTTTAGAAACAGTGTGAGGTCTGGATTCAATTTACCCATTTCCTCGTATACACGGAAATCCCAACCTTACTGAGGAGTCTATCTTTTTTCCTCACTGATTTGAGATCTGCCCCCGACTTGGCTCTGTTCTTTTAGTTTGGGGTGTTGTTTGTTTTGTTTTATCTTGGAGGTTCTCTGGCATTGCTGGAACACAGCCCCTGAGCCTGTCAGAATCAGTTCTCCTCCCTTCCTGCCCAAAGGTAACCATTACCCAGCTTTGGATGGTCATCAGTGCCAAACAGATTTTATACTATCCATATACAATGTACACTATTGTTTTGCATGTTTGAAAACTATACATAAATGACCTCATACCTAACCTTCTACCATGTGCTTTGAGCCACACACCTGGCCTGCAAGGCCTTCTGTGACTCACCTCCCCTCTTGGCCACCACACTGTCTTTGTAAGAGGCAAGTCACTGCTTCCTGCCACACTCAGGGGCGTAGAAAGCTGCACTCCTGGAGAGAGGGTTTGGGAACGCACTGAGAAGCATCACCAGCCACACACCTTACCCACCCAGAGAAACACACGTGGTTGGTGGTGGTTGTTGGTTGGACTTGCGATCGCCAGCACTAGGAGCTCTGCAGACTTCTGAGAGGGGAAGCCAGCACCAGCATGCCGCACGCAGCCAGAAGGAGATGGTCCTGGAGATGGAGAAGGGTCTGGGGAGCATACACTGCCTGCTCCAGTGCAAGAGAATGTTTTAGTTTTGTTTTGTTTTTGAGACGGAGTCTCGCATTGTTTTCCGGGCTGGAGTGCAGTGGCGCGATCTTGGCTCACTGCAATCTTCTCCTCCCAGGTTCAAGCGATTCTCCTGCCTCAGCCTCCCAAGTAGCTGGGATTACAGGTGCCTGCCCCCATGCCCAGAAAATTTTTTGTATTTTTAGTAGAGACAGGGTTTCATTATGTTGATCAGACTGGTCTCGAACTCCTGACCTCAGGTGATCCACCTGCCTTGGCCTCCCAAAGTGCTGGGATTACAAACACGAGCCACCACGTCCGGGCTTTTTTGTTGTTGTTTTTGAGATAGAGCCTTCATCTGTTGCCCAGACTGGAGTGCAATGGCGCGATCTCGGCTCACTGCAACCTCCACCTCCCAGGTTCAAGCAATTCTCCTGCCTTAGCTTCCCGAGTAGCTGGGATTACAGGCATGCACCACCACGCCTGGCTAATTTTGTATTTTTAGTAGAGATGGGGTTTCG
Organism: Theropithecus gelada; assembly: GCF_003255815.1. Classification (NCBI taxonomy): domain Eukaryota; kingdom Metazoa; phylum Chordata; class Mammalia; order Primates; family Cercopithecidae; genus Theropithecus; species Theropithecus gelada. The sequence continues at coordinate 106,845,774 of NC_037675.1, forward strand.
CCATGTTGGCCAGGCTGGTCTGGAACTCCTGACCTCGTGATCCACCTGCCTCGGCCTCCCAAAGTGCGGGGATTACAGGCATGAGCCACCGCACCCGGCCTTGCCACACACTTTTAAAGAACCAGACTCACAAGAAGTCTGTCAGGACAGCACCAAGGGGATGGTGTTGAGCTATTCATGAAGGACCCACTCTTGTGATCCAATCCCCTCCCACCAGCCCCACCTCCCACACTGGAGATTACAGTTCCACATGAGATTTGGTTGAGGAAACAGATCCAAGCCATATCAGGTGGACTTTTTCAGCAGAGATGATGGAAGTGAGAAGATGATGGAATGATGTCTTGAAGGTGCTGAAGAAAAACAGCACCAAACTAAATTCTGTGTTGGGTGTGGGCAGTGTAGGCCCCTCCTCTGGCCTTCTCCCCATCCAGCTGCTGAACGTGGTGGCAGGTGCCTGTAATCCCAGCTACTTGGGAGGCTGAGGCAGGAGAATGGCGTGAACCCGGGAGGAGGAGCTTGAGCCGAGATTGTGCCACTGCACTCCTGCCTGGGCAACAGGGTGAGACTATGTCTCAAAAAAAAAAAAAAAGAAATTAGGCCAGGCGTGGTTGCTCATGGCCAGCTCAGTGCCGGTAAACCCAGCACTTTGGGAGGCTGAGGTGGGCACATCACGAAGTCAGGAGTTCCAGACTAGCCTGACCAACATGGTGAAACTCCATCCCTACTAAAAATACAAAAATTAGGCCAGTCGCAGTTGCTCATGCCTGTAATCCCAGCACTTTGGGAGGCTGTGGTGGGCGGATCACGGAGTCAAGAGTTTCAGACCAGCCTGGCCAACATGGTGAAACCCCGTCTCTCTAAAAATACAAAAATTAGCCGGGCATGGTGGTACGGACCTGTAATTACAGCTACTCGGGAGGCTGAGGCAGGAGAATGGCTTGAACCCGGGAGGCGGAGGTTGTAGTGAGCTGAGATCACGCCCCTGCACTCCAGCCTGGGTGACAGAGTGAGACTCCATCTCAAAAACAAAAACAAAAAAAGTGTGCGGCACCACCACCAGATGTGGTGGCTCACACCTGTAATTCCAGCACTTTGGGAGGCCAAGGCTGGAGTGCAGTGGCGCAATCTCGGCTTACTGCAAGCTCCGCCTCCTGGGTTCACACCATTCTCCTGCCTCAGCCTCCCAACTAGCTGGGATTACAGGCGCCCGCCACCACACCTGGCTAATTTTTTTTTTTTTTTTAATTTTTATTTTTAGTAGAGATGAGGTTTCACTGTGTCAGCCAGGATGGTCTCGATCTCCTGACCTCGTGATCCACCCGCCTCGGCCTCCCAAAGTGCTGGGATTACAGGCACCCGCCACCATGCCCAGCTAATTTTGTTTTTGTTTTTAGTAGAGACGGGGTTTCACCATGTTAGCCAGGATGATCTCGATCTCCTGACCTCGTGATCCTCCTGTCTTGGCCTCCCAAAGTGCTAGGATGACAGGCGTGAGCCACCACGCCCAGCCCAGTTCTGGAATTTTTATATGATTCTTTTTCTACAGATTCCAATTTTCTGATTAAATTCTCCATCTTAATTTTTCTTGAACATATTGATCACATTTTAAGGTACGTACTACTAATTCATTATTATTATTATTTCTGAGACAGAGTCTCACTCTGTTGCTCAGGCTGGAGTGCAGTGGTGAGATCTCGGCTCACTGTAACCTCTGCCTCCCAGGTTCAAGTGATTCTCCTGCCTCAGCCTGCTGAGTAGCTGGGACTACAGGCGCGCCACCACACCAGCTAATTTTTTTGTATTTTTAGTAGAGATGGGGGTTTCACTGTGTTAGCCAGGATGGTCTCGATCTCCTGACCTTGTGATCCTCCCACCTTGGCCTCCCAAAGTTCTGGGAATACAGGCGTGAGCCACCATGCCCGGCCTGTACTAGTAATTTCAATACTTGGCAACCTATGGATTTATGTCTGTTGTTTATTCTTGGTTTATATGATCCTGTTTCCTGGCATACCTGGTAATTTTAGAATAAATGATCATTGTGACTAAAAGCTGTAGAGGTTCTGGGGAATATTCTTGTTACCCAAGGAACATTTATTTTTCTCTTTTTTTTTTTTTTTTGAGACAGAGTCTCACTCTGTCACCCAGGCTGGAGTGCAGTGGCATGATCTCAGCTCACTGCAACCTCTGCCTCCCAGGTTCAAGCAATTCTCCTATCTCAGCTTCCCGAGTAGCTGGGATTACAGATGCACACAACATTTCTTTTTCTTTTTCTTTTTTTGGAGACAGAGTCTTGCTCTGTCACCCAGGCTGAAGTGGAGTGCAATGGCGCCATCTCAGCTCGCTGCAACCTCTGCCTCCCTGGTCCAAGCGATTCTCCTGCCTCAGCCTCCCGAGCAGCTGGGATTACAGGCTCCTGCCACCAAGCCTGGCTAATTTTTTGTATTTTTAGTAGAGATGGGGTTTTGTCATGTTGGCCAGGCTGGTCTCGAACTCCTGACCTCAGGTGATCCACCCGCCTTGGCCTCCCCAAGTGCTGGAATTAGAGGCCTGAGCCGCTGTGCCTGGCCAGTTTTTTGTTTTTTTTTTTTTCCTTCTTTTTTGGTTCAGACAGGGTCTCACTCTGTCGCCAAGGCTGGAGTGCAGTGGCACAATCATGACTCACTGTAGCTTTACTCTCCTGAGCTCAAGTGATGCTCCTGCCTCAGCCTCCAGAGCAGCTGGAGTTACAGGCATACACCATCCCCCTTAGCTAATTTTTAAATTTCTTTGTAGAGACAGGATCTCACTATGTTGCTCGGGTTGGCCTTGAACTCCTGGGCCCATGCAATCCTCCTGCCTTAGTTTCCCAAAGTGTTGGGATTACAGGCATGAGCCACTACACTCGGGCAATACTTTTTTTTTTTCTTTGAGACTGAGTTTCACTCTTGTTGTCCAGGCTGGAGTGCAATGGTGCCATCTTGGCTCACCGCAACCTCTGCCTCCTGGGTTCAAGTGATTCTCCTGCCTCAACCTCCCGAGTAGGTGGGATTACAGGTATGTACCACCACACCTGGCTAATTTTGTATTTTTAGTAGAGACGAGGTTTCTCCATGTTGATCAGCTCAGTCTCGAACTCCCGACCTCAGGTGATCTGCCCACTTCAACCTCCCAAAGTGCTGGAATTACAGGTGTGAGCCACTGCACCCGGCCTATGTTTATTTTTTTAGATTTCATAATTTCCCTTTTATTTTTTGACCCAAGTGTTATTTGATAAGTGTACACACCCATGCAAGTAAGATGATAAACAGTTAATGCCTATAATGCCCAAATTCTGGGAGGCTAAAGTGGGAGGATCACCTGAGCCCAGGAGTTTGAGACCACCCTGGGTAACATAGTGAGATCGTGTCTCTATAAAAAAATTTTAAAAATTAGCTAGGCATGATGGTGCATGCCTGTAGTCCCAGCTACTTGGGAGGCTGAGGTGGGAGGATTGCTTGAGCCAGGGAGTTTGAGGCTGCAGTGAGCTATGAATGTGCCATTACACTCCAGCTTGCGTGACAGAGGGAGATGCTGTCTCCATAAATAAATAGAATAAAAGGATCTAACACCTCAAAAAGGGTCCTCATGCCCTTTCACATCCATGTGCCTGATTTTGATTATTTTTGTCTTTCTCTTTTTTTCATCATTTTAGAGTCTTATCAGTTTTACTGACCTTCTCAAAGAGATTTTCAATTTGGTGTATTGATTTTTCTCTATTGTCTCCCTTCTTTCCCACCCTCCCTCCCTCCCTTCCTCCCTCCCTTCCTTTCTTCCTTCTTCCTTCCTTCCTTTCATTCTTTCTGTCTTTCCTTCCTGATAGAGTCTTGCCTGGAGTGCAGTGGCACAATCTCAGCTCACAGCAACCTCTCCTTCTTGGGCTCAAGCAATCATTCTACCTCAGCATTCTAGGTAGCTGGGATTACAGGTGCACACCACCACGCCTGGCTAATTTTGCCATGTTGCCCAGGTTGGTCTCAAACTCAGGTCTCAAACCTCCCAAAGTGCTGGGATTACAGGCGTGAGCCACTGTGCATGGCCCTATTTCGTTAATTTCTGCTCTCATTTTTGTTAGATCCTTCTTTCTGCTTAATTTGGTTCAATTTGTTCCCTTTTTCTAGTTTCTTCGTTTTTTAAAAATTGAGATAGTGTCTCCTTCTGTCACACAAGCTGGAGTGCAGTAGCATAATCAAGCCTCACTGCAGACTCTACCTCCTGGGCTCAGGTGATCCTCCCACCTCAGCCTCCCGAGTAGCTGGAACTACAGGCATGTGCCATCACACCCAGATAATTTTTTCTGTAGAGATGGGTTTTTGCCTCATTGCCCAGGCTGGTCTGGAACTCCTGGGCTCAAGTGAGCCACCCACCTTGGCCTCCCAAAGTGCTGGAATTATAGGCATGAGTCACCGCTCCTGGCCCTTTTTCTAGGTTGTTTTTTTTTTTTTTTTTTTTTTTGAGACAGAGTCTCGCTCTATCACCCAGGCCGGAGTTCAGTGGTGCCATCTTAGTTCACTGCAACTTCTGCCTCCCAGGTTCAAGTGATTCTGTTGCCTCAGCCTCCCAAATAGCCTGGATTATAGGCATGCACCACCACGCCCAGCTAATTTTTGTATTTTTAGTAGAGACAGGGTTTCACCATGTTGGCCAGGCTGGTCCCAAACTCCTGACCTCAAGTGATCCACCTGTCTTGGCCTCCCAAAGTGTTGAGATTATAGGCATGAGCCAACGCACCGGCCCCTTTTTCTAGTTTTTTTGTTTGTTTGTTTTTTAATTTTATTTGTATAATTTTTTGAGGTGGAGTCTTGCTCTGTCAACCAGGCTGGAGTGCAGTGGTGCGATCTTGGCTCACTGCAAGCTCTGCCTCCCGGGTTCATGCCATTCTCCTGCCTCAGCCTCCCTAGTAGCTGGGACTACAGGCACCCGCTACCACGCCCAGCTAATTTTTTGTATTTTTAGTTGAGACAGGGTTTCACTGTGCTAGCCAGGATGGTCTCAATCTCCCGTCTCAGCCTCCCAAAGTGCTGGGATTACAGGTGTGAGCCACCACGCTCGGCCATGCCTGGCTAATATTTTGTATTTTTTTCTTTTCTTATTTTTTTTGAGACGGAGTCTCGCGCTGTGTCACCCAGGCTGGAGTGCAGTGGCGCGATCTCGGCTCACTGCAAGCTCCGCCTCCCAGGTTCACGCCATTCTCCTGCCTCAGCCTCCGAGTAGCTGGGACTACAGGCGCCCGCCACCACGCCCGGCTAGTTTTTTGTATTTTTAGTAGAGACGGGGTTTCACCATGTTAGCCAGGATGGTCTCGATCTCCTGACCTCGTGATCCGCCCGTCTCGGCCTCCCAAAGTGCTGGGATTACAGGCTTGAGCCACCGCGCCCGGCCCAATATTTTGTATTTTTAGTAGAGATGGGGTTTCACCGTGTTAGCCAGGATGGTCTCGATCTTCTGACCTCGTGATCTTCCCGCCTCAGCCTCCCAAAGTGCTAGGATTACAGGCATGAGCCACCGCACCTGGCCTTTTTCTAGTTTTTTAAGGTGAAAGATGAGATCATTGATTTAAGATCTTTCTTTTATAAATAGGCATTTTATTGCCATAATTCTCCCTGTAATTACTACTTTAGCTGAATCCTGCACATTTCAATATGCTGTGTTTTCATTTTCATTCAGCTCAAGATTCTCTCCACTCGTAACTTCCTCTCGGATCCAACGGTTATTAGGAAGTGTATTGTTTTGTTTCTAAATAGTCGGGGATTTTTCAAATATCTATTATTGATTTCTATGCAAAATGCTCTCTGTCCATGACGACATTTCATCCTCATGGCAACACTAGCTTGCAGACACTGTAGTCTCCATTTTATGGAGGGAACCCCTGAGGATGTGAGGGGCTATGAGCCCCAAATTTCATAGCCAGTAGGTGACAAAGCCAGAATCCAATATGAGTCTGTATGGCCACTGGATCCTTGCTCTCACCTGACAGACTAGAGGAGTTCTTTCCTGCACTCCCTCACCAAAGCCTGTGAGGTGCCTGCAGGTGCAGGGGGCGGCATGCCTCCCAGGCCACAGGGCCAAGTCAGGCGGTACAGGACTGGACTTTCATTGGCCAGAGGAGCACAGGGTGGGGAAGACAACACCCACGACGGTAAGAGGTTTAAAAGGTGTGGCTCTGGCCAGGCTCGGTGGCTCACAACTGTAATCCCAGCCCTCTGGGAGGCGGAGGAGGGCAGATCACGAGGTCAAGAGATCAAGACCACCCTGGCCAACATGGTGAAACCCTGTCTCTACTAAAAATACAAAAATTAGCTGGGTGTGGTGGCAGTTGCCTGTAGTCCCAGCTACTCAGGAGGCTGAGGCAGGAGAATCGCTTGAACCTGGGAGGTAGAGGTTACAGTGAGACGAGATGGCGTCATTGCACTTCAGCCTGGGCAATGAGAGCGAAACTCTGTCTCCAAATAAGATAAAATAAAATAAAATAAAAAGGGGGTGGCTCTATTGGGCAATGGCCCAAGGTGGGTGCTGCCAGAACTAAGCCTTTGCTCAGATGGGCTGCTGCTAGAGCAGGGGTGCTATGGTCTGAACGTGCATTGTAGTAGTCCATTTTCGCACTGCTGATAAAGACATACGCAAGACTGGGCAATTAACAAACAAAAGAGGTTTATTGGACCTATGGTTCCACAGAGCCTCTGTGAGACTGCAGAGGCCTCACAATCATGGAGGAAGGCAAGGAGGACCAAGTCATGTCTTAAGAGGATGGCAGCAGGAAGAGAGAGAGAGCTTCTGCAGGGAAACTCCTCCTTGTAAAACCATCAGATCCCATGAGACTTATTCTCAGTCACAAGAACAGCTTGGGAAAGACCTGCCCCCATGATTCAATTACCTCCCACCAGGTCCCTCCATAACATGTGAGAATTCAAGATGAGATCTGGGTGGGTACCCAGAGCCAAATCATAGCATATGTGTTCCCCCAAAGTCCATATGTTGAAGTCCTTGCCCCAAGGTGATGGTTTTAGAGAGGTGGGGCCTTTGGGAGATGAGGTCATGAGGGCTGATTCCCTCATGAGTGGGATTCATGTCCTCAGAAAAGTGGCTGGCTGGGCACAGTGGCTCACATCTGTGATCTCAGCACTTTGGGAGGCCGAGGAGGGAGGATTGCTTGAGTCCAGGAGTTTGAGACCAGCCTAAGCAACATGGCGAAACCCTGACTCTACAAAAACTATGAAAACTTAGCCGGTTGTGGTGGCATGTGTCTGTAGTCCTAGCTACTTGGGAAGCTGAGGCAGGAGGATTGTTTGAGCCCAGAAGGTTGAGGCTGCAGTGAGTTGAGATCACACCCCTCCACTCCAGCCTGGGCGACAGATTGAGAACCTGTCTCAAAGAAAAAAGAAACAAGAAAAAAGAAAAAACGTGACTGGAGGGAGCTTGTCTGCTGCTTCCCCCATGTGAGGATGCAGGAAGAGGGCGCCGTCCATGAACCAGGAAGTGGCCCTCGCCAGACAGGGCATCTGCCAGCACCATGCTGAGAAATGAATTATGGTTCATAAGCCACTTGGACTGTGGTGGTTTGCCGTTGCAGTGTGAACCAACTGAGGCAGGGAGTAAGGCTCCCTACGTGACGTGAAGGCATAAAGAATGGAGCCAGCTTAGAGGGAGAATGCGGGGAACTGCCCTGGGGACTGGTTAGGTGCCCCCTGCCGCAAGCGCCCCGGGAAGCTTGGAAACATTTAGGAGTGACTGACAAGCTCAAAGAGTCAAGCAAGGGCGGCCGAGGGGCACCAGTGACCTCAGAGCACCCACACTGGGCACCCAGCACAGGCTCCTGGTGCTCAGGGTCCTCTGTATTCCTCATTCAGCCCTGTGAGGCAGGACCCTCACCTGCACCTCGCCAAAGAGGACGCTGCAAACGTGCAGTGGTCTCTGCTCTGGCTGTAAACAGGGAGAGGCTGTGGGCTTCCCCTAGACCTGACTCCAGCACACAGCAGCAGAGCAGGGCCCAGGCTGGGGGTGCAGGGCAGGAACATTCCTGCAAAGGGGGCCCCAGAGAGCTGGAAAGTAACATAGGTGTTGCACTGAAATGAGAGAATTGCTTTAATCTGAATTGAACACGCTCTTAAAACTTAGACCAGGAAGGATTTCCTTTTCTCAGGGCCTGAGAAAAATGACCTGACCAGCGGGGTTCGAGTTTTGAAGGACACGCCTAGGCACCTGCAAACTTCCCCCTCCTGGAGGCTTTCTTCATTCGTGGTGTCTTTTGTGTTTTGGGGTTTTTTTGTTTTGTTTTGTTTTGTTTCGTTTTGTTTTTGACACTCAGTCTTGCTCTGTCCCCCAGGCTGGAGTGCAGTGGCGCCATCTCGGCGTACCGCAATCTCCACCTCCTGGGTTCAAGCGATTCTCCTGCCTCAGCCTCCCAAGTAGCTAGGATTACAGGCGCCTGCCACTGCGCCCAGCTAATTTTTGTATTTTTTTTTTTTTTAAGACGGAGTCTTGCTCTGTTGCCCAGGCTGGAGCGCAGTGGCGCGATCTCGGCTCACTGCAAGCTCCGCCTCCTGGGTTCACGCCATTCTCCTGCCTCAGCCTCCCGAGTAGCTGGGACTACAGGCACCGCCACCACGCCCAGCTAATTTTTTGTATTTTTAGTAGAGATGGGGTTTCACCGTGTTAGCCAGGATGGTCTTGATCTACTGACCTTGTGATCTGCCCGCCTCAGCCTTCCAAAGTGCTGGGATTACAGGCGTGAGCCACCGCGCCCGGCCTAATTTTTGTATTTTTAGTAGAGTCAGGGTTCCATCATGTTGACCAGCCTCGTCTTGAACTCCTGACCTCAAATGATCCATCTGCCTTGGCTTCCCAAAGTGCCGGGATTACAGGCGTGAGCCACCATGCCCAGCCTCGTCGTGTTTTTTACTTTCTCTCATTTGTGGTGCTTTGACATCTTGGGGTCTCGTGGACCTAGGGAGGGACTGCCCCTCCCAGGGTTAGCTAATTCCTAGAGACAGCAGACCACTTGCCTCCTCTAAGTATGCCTTATTCACTTTTTTTTTGTTTTAGACAGGATCTCACTCTTGTCACCCAGGCTGGAGTGCAGTGGTGTGATCATAGCTCACTGTCATTTCAAACACCTGGGCTCAAGAGATCCTTTGGCCCCAGCCTCCCAAAGTACTGAGATCACAGGCTTGGGCCACCGTGCAGGCTGAGCATGCCTTTGATATGCAGAGCGACCATCATGAGTCCCACCTGCTTCCTTTCATCAGGCTCCTGCATTCTAGAACACTAGCCCCCTGCCCTAAATCACCCCAGGGCCAGGTACCAGATAGCTAGATACCACCCCCCAGCCCAGAGCCCACTGAAATTACCCAGTTCTAATTCTGCTCAGCTTGCCTACTCTGCCTTGCCTGGAAAATGGCAATAAAGGCCTTGCCCAGCCTTTCCCTTCACCCCCTCTCTGTCCTGACTGGCCCTGGGTGCTTCCCCATGTGCCCCTCCTCCTGGGAACTGTGAGTAATAAACTCCTCTTTCAAAGGCAGTTGTCTCTGTGTCTGTCATCTTTTATCACATTTGATTAAAATAACTCCTGGGTACTCTTAACAGCACTGTACCCCACGCAGTAGTTAGCAGGGGAACCGGGCAGGGCAGGGTGTGCAAGCTTCTGTGGCCTTCTCACCTTCTCACCTGCTGCCTGGCCTTGGGCAAGTGCTTCAGTCTCTCTAGGTTTCTATTTCCTCATCTGCATAACAGGGATAAGAGCAGTCCACCCTAGCACTGCGGGGTACGCTGGAGGACATGTGTCTGGTAGACAGACTGCTCAGAAGGCAAGTCCCCGTTCCTGTCTGTTCCCCGCAACTTGAGTGAGACTTGGTGAGGCTCCAGTCCACCTTCCACCACAGAAGTCAAGGGCCAGGCCGGGACGGTGGCTCACGCCTGTCATCCCAGCACATTGGGAGGCAGAGGCAGGAGGATAGCTTGAGCCCAGGAGTTTGAGACAAGCCTGGGCAACAAAGTGAAATCCCTGTCTCTACAAAAAATGTAAAAATTAGCTGTGCGTGGTGGTGCGTGCCTATAGTTCAGCTACTTGGGAGGCTGAGGCAGGAGAATCATTTGAGCCCAGGCGACTGAGGCTGCAGTGAGTTATGATCACACCACTGCACTCCAGCCTGAGCCCCAGCGTGAGACTCTGTCTCTAAAAAAAACAATTAGGCTGGGCACAGTGGCTCACACCTATAATCCCAGCACTTTGTGCGGCCGAGGTGAGAGGACTGATTGAGCCCAGGAGTTTGAGACCAGCCTGGCAAATAGGGCAAAATAGCGTCTGTAACAAAAATACAAAAATTAGCCAGGTGTGGTGGTACATGCCCGTGGTCCCAGCTACTCGGGAGGCTGAAGAGGGAGGATTGCCTGAGCCCAGGAGATGGAAGTTGCAGCGAGCTGAGATGGCACCATTGCACTCCAGCCTGGGCGACAGAGGCACATTCTGTCCTTTCTTTTTTTTTTTTTGAGATGGAGTCTTGCTCTGTCGTCCAGGCTGGAGTACAGTGGTGCAGTCTCAGCTCACTGCAGCCTCCACCTCCCGGGTTCAAGTGATTCTTCCGCCTCAGCCTTCTGAGTAGCTGGGATTACAGGTGCACGCCACCATGCCTGGCTAATTTTTGTATTTTTAGTAGAGACGGGGTTTCACCATGGTGGTCAGGCTGGTCTGTAACTCCTGACCTCATGATCCGCCTGCCTCAGCCTCCCAAAGTGTTGCGATTACAGGTGTGAGCCACCGCGCCCGGCCACAACTCTGTCTCTAAATAAATAAATAATGTTTTAAAACCCGCCAGGCGTGGTAGCTCACACCTGCAATCCCAGCACTTAGGGAGGCCGAGGCAGGCGGATCATGAGGTCAGGAGATCAAGACCATCCTGGCTAACATGGTGAAACCCTGTCTCTACTAAAAACACAAAAAATTAGCCAGGCGTGGTGGCGGGCGCCTGTAGTCCCAGCTACTCAGGAGGCTGAGGCAGGAGAATGGCGTGAGTCCGGAAGGCAGAGCTTGCAGTGAGTCGAGATAGCACCACTGCACTACAGAGGGAGACTCTGTCTCAACAAACAAACAAACAAACAAACAAACCCTTAGGGGCCCAGCGCAGTGGCTCACACTTGTAATCCCAGCACTTCGCGAGGCTGAGGCAGGAGGATAGTTTGAGTCCAGGAGATCCGAGCTGCAGCGAGCCATGATGGCACCACTGGACTCCAGCCTGTTTGACAGAGCAAGACCCTGTCAAGAAAACAAAAGAAAAAAAAGAAAAACAAAACCTAACAAAACCAGAAATCCATCCCGCACGAAGAGCCCTGAGGTTGGGTCTTGGCTGACACGTGTTGCGGTAATTGCTGTTCTGATGTCTGTGAATGTCCTTGGCTGATTTCTGTATTAGGGCGTGGGTGTTTTCCTTTCTTTTCTAATGTTTAAGTTATGTCCTGGCTTACTGTGATAATATTCTATTGCGGGAAAGACAGAAGTATTAAAATTTATGCATCAAGGTCCCTCTTATTCTTGGGGCTCAGGATAACCACAGTCAAGAGGGGAGAGTTTTACTCCAGAATCCAGGTCAGGCTGTGCTCAACTTTACATCCTGATTTGTCACACAATCACATATCATGAGACTTTCCCCATGCTGCTAAAACTGAGGCAGTCTTCCGTTTAGCTGGTTATTTCATGTCCCATGGGGTGGATGTGCCAGGGCAAGTTTTGTCATTTTCCCAGGACCGGACATTCCTTTCTGTAAGTGTTGCTGTTTGAAATATCTCACACACCTGGACCTGCGTCCCTGTTGACATTTCCAGTGTCACCTGCAGGATGCCATGGGATACCCATGAGCCCAGGCAAATCTTCCAAGATGCTGCCAAGCCACTCTCTAGGGCTGCTCTAGGTCCTGCTCCAGGTGCCGGGTGAAGGAGCTGCGCTGCCTGTACCTAACCCAGGAGGGGAGCAGCGTGCAGGACACTGAAGATGTCCTCACAACCTTAGGTCTGTATTAGGTCTAGATTAGCCTGTATCAAAGAGAAGGTGTTATGTACATCTTTTCTTTTTTTTCTTTCTCTTTTTTTTTTTAGACAAAGTCTCACTCTGTTGCCCAGGCTGGAGTGCAGTGGCACGATCTTGGCTCACTGCAACCTCCGCCTCCCAGGTTCAAGCAATTCTCCTGTCTCAGCCTCCCAAGTAGCTGGGACTATAGGTGCCTGCCACCACACCCGGCTAATTTTTGTATTTTTAGTAGAGACGGGGTTTCACCATATTGGTCAGGTTAGTCTTGAACTCCTGACCTCCGGTGATCTGCCCATCTCGGCCTACTAAAGTGCTGGGATTACAGATGTGAGCCACTGCGCCCAGCCATGTGCATCTTTTTATAATTTACAATTCCTGATAGTAGTGACAACTGTCTCACTTGTTCTTTTGTGAATCTTTTGTAGCTTCTCTAACCATTTTCCACTGGGAATTTTTTAATGGTCTTATGGACTTGTATGATTTCCTTTGATATTAAGAATGTTACCCTGGTGAGCTGGGCATGGTGGCTCACGCCTGTAATCCCAGCACTTTGGGAGGCCGAGGTGGGTGGATCACGAGGTCAGGAGATCGAGACCATCCTGGCTAACGTGGTGAAACCCCATCTCTATTAAAGATACAAAAAATTAGCCAGGTGTGGTGGCAGATGCCTATAGTCCCAGCTACTCAGGAGGCTGAGGCAGGAGAATGGTGTGAACCCAGGAAGCAGAGCTTGCAGTGAGCTGAGATCATGCCACTGCACTCCAGCCTGGGCGACAGGCAGAGCAAGACTCTGTCTCAAAAGAAAAGAAAAGAAAAGAAAAGAAAAGAAAAGAAAAGAATGTTACCCTAGTGAAACATTCAGTATTCTTACAAAGATCATCCTCGGTAGTTTGTTGCATGGGGTGAGGGTTCCCTTTGTTCATTTGGTTTTTTTAGGACGGGGTGCAGCCCCAGTCAGATGGCGCCCGACTCTCCAGCCGGTGGCAGCTCACCCTGCTGTGGTTTGATTTTCCCTCCACAGTTAACGCATGTTCATCGTGGAGAAAATAGGAGATAAAGGTAAGGAAAAAGGAGAAACCAAATCAATGGAATCCCCACCACACAGAGATACTTTCTTAATACTTTGGATTAATTTGTACCCTGTCAATATTTTTCTACACCTGAAAATAGGTGTTTTACATGTATAATCACTAACATGTAAATACATACTTTTTTTTTTTTTTTTTTTTTTTT
>NC_037675.1:106859268-106894681 GCF_003255815.1 Theropithecus gelada
CCCCTCGCAGCCCGGCAGCCATGTGACCGCGCCGCCGCCCTCCGCGCGCCCGGCCCGCCCGCCGCGCGTCCGCGGCCCGGCCGCAGCCCCAGGCCGCCGAGGGAGCGGCGGGGCCGGCGCCATGGCCGAGCGAGGCCGCCTCGGCCTCCCCGGCGCGCCCGGCGCGCTCAACACGCCCGTGCCCATGAACCTGTTCGCCACCTGGGAGGTGGACGGCTCCAGCCCCAGCTGCGTGCCCAGGTACGCGCCGCCCGCCGCGCTTTGTTTCCGCCGGGCACCTGCCGGGGGTGTCCTGGCCGCGGCCTCCGCGCGCCCCACCCCCGGCCCGGGTCCCCCAGCGGAGCCCTGGTCGCCCCCTCCCGCGCCCGCCAGCCCGTTCGATGCGCGCAGCCGCCGCCCCCCACAGCGCTGGCGAGCGCGGCCCCAGCCCCCCAGGTCCTGAGCGTCCGGGGCCGCGCTCAGCTTCTGAGGACCCTGTGCTGCTCAGGCCCGGCGGGACCTTGGGGCTCCCGGGCGGCGCTCACCTGGCTCGCCGCAACCGCACCTGCACAGCTGCACACCTGCCTCAATGCGGTGCGGGCCGGGGCGACGAGGGTGCTTCCTCTCTCGGGTACCACACGCTTCCTTTCGCGGGCGGCGACACTGTCAGATCTCGGCCTGGGAGCGACCCACGGCGCACGGGGCGCGCAGGACTCCGTTGTATCCTCCGTCCAGCGCGCGGTGGAGATGCCCTGTCCTGCGGGGCGGGGTCGTCCTCGCGGGTACCTGGTTGGCGCTGTCTTTCATTTAGAGACCTCTCCAAGCCACTACAGCTATTTGCACCTCCCTGTTGATCTTGCCATTGCGGAAGGCTGGCTGCTCTGCATTTGGTAGGGGGCGCCCGGTCGCCCAGCGGTAACGACTGGACAAGATTTACCCTCCGGCCATAGCCCAGCTTTCCTTGGACTTGCAGCTTCCCTGTGTCTCCTGCTCAGTTTGAAACTTTTGTAATTTCTTCATGACTTGGTAGTTCCTGCTCAGGAAGCTCCCAGGCTAAGGAGGAGAAGGAGACACTCTCCGGAAAAGTTGTGGTTCTAGAATAGACAGCAGGCTAGAAGAGGAGGCAGGTGGGGGTAGTGAGAGCTCTCTCTGGGGAGATGGGAGGGTGAGCGGACCCTCCAGGCCCTGGAAGCGTCCAGTATGCCTGGAGGGGACCCCACGTGGCATTGAGTTGTTCCACCACTAGTCAGCTGCAGGTGGGCCTCTCGTGCTTTCCTGTGGCTCCCACAACCTGCATTTCTGAGCGTGATGTTGGGGTTGCTCTCCTGGAGCGCAGGGTTGGGACCTCAGGGCTTTGGTTATGCTGAGTGGACAGGAAGGATGGACAGGAAGGATGGCCACCCAGCACGACTCTTGCACCTGGCTGGGCCTCCCGAAGGACCCCATATCCATATGAGATGTAAGGGTCAGCATTTGCCCAAGGTCTGGAGCCAAGCACTGCAGATGTGCCTACTTGCCTCTCTTCTGGGAAGCCTCTGGGGCCTCAAAGCCCAAGCCAGGAGCATCTCCCCAGGCCTGGCTGCTTCTCCATTCCAGGTCTTGGCGATTGCCTCAATGTCAGGTCCCACGGCCCCACAACTCTTCTCCTGTCTGTCCCTGTGAGTCACTGCCTCACCCACAGCCCCAGAACCTTCATGCCGGCTGTTGGCGCTCCCTGCTCCAGCACTGCAGCACATAGCCTTCCCTTGCTGAACCTCCGCAGCAGCTTCCTGGGTCCCTCCGAATGAGCAGCAAAGTCTGTGACCCGAGGGAGGTGGGGGCCTTATCAGCCCCACTGTGGAGCTGTGCTCTATTCTCCAGGGGTCTAGAAAGCCCACTCTGGTGTCTGTGGGGAGGGTGTGGGTAGGGCAGGTTTCGAGAAGGCTGGTTAGGACAGGGGGTAGATGGGGGCACCTGGGCTGGGCAGCACGAAGTGGTGGGGGGTCCCGGGCTCTGGCCTGGACAGGGTTGGGAGGAAGGGTAGGCAGGAGGACAGGGTTTGTTCCGTTGGTGTGGAGTGGAGTTGATGGGCGGAGGGGCGAGCGGCGCAGCTGTCCGGGTGGGCACATGCAGTTTGTTCGTAGAACAGCTCAGCGTCATAATGAGCTCCTGCCTTTACCTGTCCTGGAATAGGGCCCCTCATAGGCAGGCTTGCCCCCAGCTTTGCTTTGTGCTTGTGCCACCTGTCCATGCACACTTGGACAGCCTGCTACTTACTTTTGCTTCATTCCTCCTGTGTTCTTCTGTACTCCTCACTTTTGCCAGCCATGAAGTTTCTGGGCTGCATCTGTGCTGATGGCTTTCAGCGTCTTCACTGCTGCGTACTGTGCCCTGGCATGATCGCACCTCGGCTCTGCTTCTGTCAAGGGACCTTGGCTTGTTTCCAGTTTTTTTTTTTTTTTTTGCTAATTACAAGCCCTGTGCTGCTATGGACATCCTTGTGCCTGCCTTCTGTGTGTCTTCCTGGATGGGCAGGGCCTGTCTTAAGCGTGTGCCGCCAGCTACCAAGATTTATGGTGGGGGTGTGCACACACTCAGCGTCACTGCTGGGCAGTTTTCCAGAGTGGTCGTGCCTGCTCCGGCCCCCACTGACAGGGACGAGAGTCCCCACTGCTCCACATTTGTGCCAACACTCATCTGACTTAATTTTTGCCAGTCTGGTGGGTGTGAAGTGGTATGGTGGTTTTAACTTGAATTTCTCTGGCTACTAATTTAGGCCATTTGTACTTCCTTGTCAGTGAAATTCCTGTTCCTTTGCCAGTTTTTCTTTCTCTTTTTTTCTGCTTCAGTGTCAGCAGTTTCTTTAGAGATAGTCATCCTTTCTCGGCTGTGTTGAAAATGCCCCCGTCCAATTATTGGCATCTCTTTGCTCTCTGAGCAGCGTCTGGGTGTGCGCCCCGTGTCAGCCTGGTGGAGTGTGCACATTGACCGTTTGGCTGGCTGGGATGCTGGTCTCATTTCAGTTCTCCTTCTGGGAAGCAGCTGGAGAAGTGTGTCCCCAGGAGCTTGAACCAGGCATGCTGGGCTGTCGTTTGGGAGGCCTGTGCCCTGGGTTTCCTTGCGGCACTTTTGGCTCAGCACCGTTACACATGGTGCTCCTAGGTGGCCCACGGGGTGTGTGTCAGTGCCTGTCTGTTGCCTCTGTCTGCCGGGTTCCCAGAGTGTCCTCCAGGTGCCCATGTCCCTGAGCACCCCATCCACTCTTCAGCAGGCGCTGGGCCACTTTGTACCTTGCTCTTCCCACTTGATTGTTTTTTCTGTTGAGGTTTAGTAATTTGTTTTTATTTATTTATTTATTTATTTATTTATTTATTTTTGAGACAGGGTCTCCCTATGTTGCACATACTGGTCTTGAACTCCTGGGCTCAAGTGATCCTCTCACCTCAGCCTCCCAAAGTACTGAGATTACAGGTGTGAGCCACCGTGCTTGGCCATCTTTTTGTTTTTTAGAGACAGTGCCTCACTTTGTGGCCCAGACTGGGGTGCAGTGACTCAATCATAGCTCATTGTAACCTCTAAATCCTGGGCTCAAGCAGTCCTTCCACATCAGCTTCCTGAGCAAGTGGGACTACAGGTGTGCACCGCCGCGCCTGTCTGATTGTTTTGTTTTGGTTTGTTTTTTTGAGACAGAGTCTCACTCTGTCACCAGACTGGAGTGCAGTGGTGCAATCTCGGCTCACTATAACCTCCGCCTCGCGAGTTCAAGCGATTCTCCTGTTTCAACCTCCCGAGTAACTGGAATTACAGGTGCCCACGACCACATCCAACTAATTTTTTGTATTTTTTTTTTTTTTGGTAGAGACAGGGTTTCATCATGTTGGCCAGGCTGATCTCGAACTCCCGACCTCAGGTGATCCACCCACCTCGGCCTCCCAAAGTACTGGGATTACGGATATAAGCCACCACGCCTGGCCAGAATTATCTTCTTAAGTTTCACACAAAGCCACATTTGGCTTATAATTGGAAGTTTTTTAACTCTGTGGAGCAGGTAGGGGAGAATTGACTTTTTTTTTTTTTTTTTGAGACGGAGTCTCGCTCTGTCGCCCAGGCTGGGGTGCAGTGGCCGGATCTCAGCTCACTGCAAGGTCCGCCTCCCGGGTTTACGCCATTCTCCTGCCTCAGCCTCCCGAGTAGCTGGGACTACAGGCGCCTGCCACCTCGCCCGGCTAGTTTTTTTTTTTTGTATTTTTAGTAGAGACGGGGTTTCACCATGTTAGCCAGGATGGTCTCGATCTCCTGACCTCGTGATCCACCCGTCTCGGCCTCCCAAAGTGCTGGGATTACAGGCTTGAGCCACCGCGCCCGGCCGAGAATTGACATTTATATGGTACTAAGTCTTCTAATTCATGACCAAGCTATTTACTTAGGTCTTGAATGTATTTTGAGTTTTACGAGATTCTGCTGTCATGCATATCCTTTGTTACCTTTATTCCTAGATGCTTGTATTTTATTTTATTTTATTTATTTATTTTTTTTTTGTTGAGACGGAGTCTCGCTCTGTCACCCAGGCTGGAGTGCAGTGGGTGGATCTCAGCTCACTGCAAGCTCCGCCTCCCGGGTTTACGCCATTCTCCTGCCTCAGCCTCCCAAGTAGCTGGGACTACAGGCGCCCGCCACCTCACCCGGCTAGTTTTTTTTGTATTTTTTTAGTAGAGACGGGGTTTCACTGTGTTTGCCAGGATGGTTTCGATCTCCTGACCTCGTGATCCGCCCGTCTCGGCCTCCCAAAGTGCTGGGATTACAGGCTTGAGCCACTGCGCCCGGCCGATGCTTGTATTTTAGAAGTCATAGTAAAAGTCAACTTTTTATTATGTTCGTTGCAAACATATAGAAATTCAGTTGATTTTTGAAAGAAATCAGTGATTTTACTGCAAAAGACAAAGTTGTTTCTTTTCAATCCTCATACTTTTATTTCTTTTTCTTGCCTAACTGTGCCGATTGTCACAGTATGGTGTTGAATATGGATAGTTGTGTGGATACCCTTGTTCTGTCCTGACCTTAAGGAAGGTTTCTAGTGTTTTACCATTAAGGACAATGTTTGCTGCAACTTTTTGTGGATACCCTTTATGCAGTTAAAAAGTTCCATCCTATTCATGACTTGCAAAGGCTTTTTAAAGAAATCATTATGGATGGATGTTGAATATAATCAAATACTTTTATTAAGAGCATTATATAATTTTTATCTTTTCATTGCTATTGTGGTAAATTACATAAATTGATTTTCTTTTTTTTTTCTTTTTTTTTTTTTTTGAGACGGAGTCTCGCTCTGTCGCCCGGGCTGGAGTGCAGTGGCTGGATCTCAGCTCACTGCAAGCTCCGCCTCCCGAGTTTACGCCATTCTCCTGCCTCAGACTCCCGAGTAGCTGGGACTACAGGCGCCCGCCACCTCGCCCAGCTAGTTTTTTGTATTTTTTAGTAGAGACGGGGTTTCACCGTGTTAGCCAGGGTGGTCTCGATCTCCTGACCTCGTGATCCGCCTGTCTCGGCCTCCCAAAGTGCTGGGATTACAGGCTTGAGCCACCGCGCCCAGCCTATTTTATTTATTTATTTATTTATTTTTATTTTTATTTTTTTATTTTTTTTTGAGACGGAGTCTTGCTCTGTGCCCCAGGCTGGAGTGCAGTGGCGCGATCTCGGCTCACTGCAAGCTCCGCCCCGCCGGGTTCACGCCATTCTCCTGCCTCAGCCTCCCGAGTAGCTGGGACTACAGGCGCCCGCCACCTCGCCCGGCTAATTTTCTTGTATTTTTAGTAGAGACGGGGTTTCACCGTGTTAGCCAGGATGGTCTCGATCTCCTGACCTCGTGATCCGCCCATCTCGGCCTCCCAAAGTGCTGGGATTACAGGCTTGAGCCACCGCGCCCGGCCTATTTATTTTTTGAGACAGGGTCTTGCCCTGTTGCCTAGGCTGGAGTGCAGTGGCGTGACCATGGCTCAAACAATCCTTCTGCCTCAGCCTCCTGAGTAGCTGAGACCACAGGTTCATGCCACTGGCCTGGCTAATTTTAAATTTTTTGTAGAGACAGGGTCTCATGATGTTGCTCAGGCTGGTCTCCAACTCCTGGCCTCAAATGATCCTCCCATCTCAGCTTCTCAGAGAGCTGGGACTCCAGGTGTGAGCCTCCACACCTGTCCACATTGGTGGGTTTAGATGGTTAGTATCTTGTTTAGGACTTTTGCATCTGTGTCTAGGGTCTGTGTGCTTCCTTCCTTCTGTAGTACTTATCAGGTTTTGGTGCTAAGATTTCCTTGTCAAATAAGATGAGTATTTCCTCTTTTGCTGTATCATGGTGTAACTAATGTAAAATTGAAATCATTTCTTCTTTGAATGTTTGGAATAATTCACTTATAAAATGACCTGACTGGCCAGGCCCGGTGGTTCACACCTGTAATCCCAGCACTTTGGGAAGCTGAGGTGGGTGGATTACCAGAGGTTAGGAGTTCGAGACCAGCCTGGGCAACATAGCGAAATCCCATCTCTACTAAAAATATAAAAAGTAGCCAGGTGTGGTGGCGTGCACCTGTAATTGCAGCTACTTGGGAGGCTGATGCAGGAGAATCCCTTGAACTTGGGAGGCGGAGGTTGCAGTGAGCCGAGATTGCCCCACTGCACTCCAGCGATAGAGTGAGACTCCCTCTAAAAAAAAAAAAAAAAATTCTTTGTTTCGAACTTGCTTTCTGTTTCAGTATGAGGTCAATTTTAATACATGTTCTGTTTATGCTTAAAAGGAATGTGTGTTTGGCAGTTGATGGTGCAGTGTTTGTCCATTAGATCAAGCTTGGTTTATTGTGGTCTTCAAGTCTGTTCCCTTTTTTTGTCTACTAGAAATGTATGTTAAAATCTTATAATCTGAGAGTAGATTTGTCTATTTTTCTAACAGTTCTGTCAGTTTCTGTTTTATACTTTTTTTTTTTTTTTTTGAGACGAAGTCTAGCTCTGTTGCCCAGGCTGGAGTGCAGTGGGCGGATCTCAGCTCACTGCAAGCTCCGGGTTTACGCCATTCTCCTGCCTCAGCCTCCCAAGTAGCTGGGACTACAGGCGCCCGCCACCTCGCCCGGCTAGTTTTTTGTATTTTTTAGTAGAGACGGGGTTTCACCGTGTTAGCCAGGATGGTCTCGATCTCCTGACCTCGTGATCCACCCGTCTCGGCCTCCCAAAGTGCTGGGATTACGGGCTTGTGCCACCGTGCCTGGCCTTTTTTTTTTTTTTTTTTTTTTGAGACAGGATCTCAGTCTGTCCCCTAGGCTGGAGTATAGTGGGACGATCACAGCTCACTGTAGCTTTGAACTCCCAGGCTTAATCGATCCTCCCACCTCAGCTTCCTGAGTAGCTGGGACTACAAGTGTGCACCACCACACCTGGCTAAATTTTGTATTTTTTGTAGAGACTGGGTTTTGCCGTGTTTTGCTTGGGCTGGTCTTGAATTCCTGGACTCAAGCAGTCTACTTGCCTCTCAAAGTCCTGCAATTATAGGCATGAACCACTATGCCCTGCCACTTTATATATTTTTGAGGCCGTGTTATTAGGTACATACATGTTTAGAATTGTAATTCTAGGTATTTTGAACTTTTTGTCATTGTATGACTGCTTTTATAGCTAGTAATGCTTTTTGTCTTTAGTATTGACTTTGATGCAAGCATTCTTTTAGATAATTTTTGCCTGTTAGCTATTTTTCTACCCTTTTAAAAAATCTTGTATATCCTTACATATTAGATGTGTCTTTGATTATTCAGCATGTATCTAGATTTCGTTTTCATTACTCTGACCTTTTTTTTTTTTTTTTTTTTGAGACGGAGTCTCTCTCTGTTGCTCAGGCTGGAGTACAGTGGCGCAATCTCAGCTCACTGCAACCTCCGCCTCCCAGGTTCAAGCGATTCGCCTGCCTCAGCCTCCCAAGTAGCTGGGACTATGGGTGCCCATCACCATGCCCAGCTAATTTTTGTATTTTTAGTAGAGACGGGTTTCACCATGTTGGCCAGGATGATCTCAATCTCTTGACCTCGTGATCTGCCCGCCTTGGCCTCCCAAAGTGCTGGGATTACAGGTGCCCACCACCACACCCGGCTAATTTTTGTATTTTTAGTAGAGATGGGGTTTCACCATGTTGGCCAGGATGATCTCAATCTCTTGACCTCGTTATCTGCCCGCCTCAGCCTCCCAAAGTGCTGGGATTACAGGTGTGAGCGAATGTGCCCGGGCACTCTGGCTATGTTTGTTTTTAGTTGGAACATTGATTTCGTTTACATTTATCTACATTGCTGATATTTGGACTCATGTCTACGGTTTTATTTTGTGCTTTTTATTGTCCTATATTTTTGTTTGTTTTTCTTTTATCTTATTTTGCATTGATTTTTAAATTTCATTTCCCCCCTATTATTAGGGAAATTTATCGTTACTTTTATTTGTTTAGTAGTTACCCTGTAAAAAATTTTTTTTTTTTTTGAGACGGAGTCTTGCTGTGTTACCCAGGTTGGAGTGCAGTGGTGCAATCTTGGCTCACTGCAAGCTCTGCCTCCCGGGTTCACGCCATTCTCCTGCCTCTGCCTCCCGAGTTGCTGGGACTACAGGCGCCTGCCGCCATGGCTGGCTAATTTTTGGATTTTTAGTAGAGATGAGGTTTCACCGTGTTAGACAGGATGGTCCCGATCTCCTGACCTTGTGATCCGCCCGCCTCAGCCTCGCAAAGTACTGGGATTTCAGGCTGAGCCACTGCGCCCGGCCTTTTTTTTTTTGGGATGGAGTCTCGCTCTTTTGAGACGGAGTCTCACTCTGTTGTCCAGGCTGGTGTGCAGTGGCGTTATCTTGGCTCACTGCAACCTCTACCTCCCAGGTCAAGTTTTTCTTGTGCCCCAGCCCCCCAAGCAGCTGAAACTACAGGCGTGTGCCACTGCATCCGGCTAATTTTTTTTTGTATTTTTAGTAGAGACGGGGTTTCACCATGTTGGCCAGATTGGTCTCGAACTCCTGACCTCAAATGATCCACCCGCCTCAGCCTCCCAAAGTGCTAGGATTACAGGCATGAGCCACCACACCCAGCCTACCCTATAAATTTTTTGTTTTTTGAGATGGAGTCTTGCTCTGTCACCCGGGCTGGAGTACAGTGGCACGATCTCGGCTCACTGCAAGCTCCACCTCCCAGGTTCATGCCATTCTCCTGCCTCAGCCTCCCGAGTAGCTGGGACTACAGGTGCCCACCACCACGCCAGGCTAATTTTTTGTATTTTAGTAGAGACGGAGTTTCACTGTGTTAGCCAGGATGGTCTCCATCTCCTGACCTCGTGAGCTGCCCGCCTCAGCCTCCCAAAGTGCTGGGATTACAGGCGTGAGCCACCGCGGCGCTCGGCCCTATCCTGTAAATTTTAATGTGCATAGTTCATTGTATCTTTACTCTCCTGCTGAACTACATAGGGACCTTAGACCACCTTATTCTAATCTAGCCGTTTCATATTTATGTTTATATGCTTTTGTTACTGTGTATTTTAATTGTTTTTTTATGAAGCCCACAAAGATGTTACTGCTTTAGATTGTGAAATCTGATGAGCTTCAAAACTCACCACTTCCTTTTTTGCTCGTTCTTCTTTCATCTCAGGAATCATTTTCCTCCTGTTGAACATTTGTTGAACATTTGTTCTTAGGATTTCCTTTAGTGAGGATCTGCTGATAACTACCGTCTCTTTCTGTTTGTCTGAAGATGTTTTTGTTTACCCTCACCCTGAGCAGGGTGTGTGCTGCTTGTACAATGCTGGGGTGGTAGGTGCGCCTCCCACAGGTCCAGGCAGGGTGTCCCTGACTTTGACTTCCAGCTTTGCTCTGAGAGGTCGGCGGCCGTGACACGCTGGAGGGAGACGTTGGGGTGGCTTTGCGGTCATGTCATCGTTGCCAGCGGTCGTCTCATGGTGGGTCCTGACGTGGCTTCTTTTGTGATTGCCTGAGTCGGGGTTACTCATTAGACTTGCTGACTTTGTGGATTGATGATTTTCACGAGTCCTGGGAAGCTCTCACCACTGTCTCTTCCGCTGTTGCTTCTGCGCTGTTCTCTGTCTCACCTCTGGAGCAACAATTGGACATGTTGCTCTTCCTGCTGGATCCTCAGCATCCGTAGATGCACTGGGTGGTGTCAGTGGGCGGCGGCCAGCTGGGGCAGTAGCCTGTCTCCAGCCCTTCCCCCTGCCTCTGTCCACGTGTCGGCGTGTCTCCTCAGGACGCGTGTTGCCTACTGACCCCCGCCGGCCTGCACGAGACTCTCACAGCGGGACCCTGTCTGCCTTGCTCAGTGCTGTACCCGGCCCCTGCCCAGAGCCCGCACAGTGTAGCTTCTTGGTGTATGTTCCTGTAATGGAACCAGGTTGTCATGCCAAGGAGTGTGGTTTCATTTTGAGTGGTGGGGAAGTCACTGGACTATTTAAAGCGTGTGTGTTTGGGACAGCAGTGCTGCTGGAGTGGTGGTCCACACTGGAGGCGGGGATTGCCTCGGCGTGTGCAGGTGGAGGTGGGTGGGAGGTGTTGTGCAGGGCTTGGGACTGGACTTTCGGAGGTGGTCTGCAGTGATCCGGGGAAGATGGGCTGCTCCGAGGGAGGGGCTGAGAACTGGACTTTTGGAGGTGGTCTGCAGTGATCTGGGGAAGACAGGCTGCTCAGAGGGACGGGCTGAGGAAGCTCACCTGGGCAGCCTGTGGCCTGTAGGCTGGGCAGCACTTGGGCTGGGGCCAAGGGGCAGCAGGACGGTGCCCATAGCCCTGGAGGCCTTGGGGACTCAGAGGACCTGGCCCATTGCCGTGGCCAGCACAGTGCGTGCACGCCGCCCTGTCTGCACAGGCAGTGCCCTGCTTTCAAGACGCAGGCCTAGAAACCTCTGGCTGTTCTGTCCTGCTGTCAACACTGCAATCACATGGCAGTGGGTCTCTCGCTGGGGACTGGCTTTTGTGCAGGAGACAGAGGGCAGGGGGCTGCAGTGTCCTTGGGCTAAAGGATGCTTTCCTTGGATCTGGGCACTAGAACCAGCCCTCTCCCTCTCTCAGCCCAGCATTCTCACCATGCGTCCCAGGGAAATTTGATGGAGTGGGCAGCTGCGGTGCTGTGGTGGGGTCGGGGGGCTGCTGCAGAGAGCGGGTCTGCAGTCAGTCACAGCGACGGGGGTCTCTTTGGACCCTGTGACTTGTGTGTGGTGGTGGTAGACGGTGGCATTGCCAAGGCAGGGTGCTCAGGTACAGGTGGGAAGGGATGGCAGGATGGAGGTTGTACTGTGCTTTCCCCAGGACCAGGGGGCAGGGTGTGGCGTGCTTGTTCCTGCCCGGCCATGGAGGGTCTCTGTAGGACAGGCTCCTGCTGAGGGCAGCCCTGAGGCCTGTGAGCTGCTGGCCCCGCAGGCTGGCTGGGCCTGTTTGGCTCGGCAGCTGCTCTGAGAGGCAGCCCTAAAAATAGCTGAGTGCTGAGAGGCCGTCCCCTTCTGCTCTTCAGGCGCGGCGCGCCCATGTGTGCTCAGCTCAGGCCAACTTTGCAGGGTTGTGAGGGTGATGAAAGCGTGGCTGCTGGTCATAGTGCTGGGGTTGTCAGCAGCTCCTCGAGGGCTCCAGCCTGTGGAGGCCGGTGGCACCCCGTCTCACCCCATGCCCCACAGATGGGGTCAGGCTCTCCAGGAGCCCTGGGGAGCACTGGCTACTGCTGGGCTGTTCTCAACGCCCAGTACGTTCATGGCTGGGGCTCCAGGTCCTCTGCATGGTCAGGGGCCAGGCTGGGTCCCCTGGGGCGCAGGTGCTGCTCAACAGAGGAGTCAGGACCCAAAAGGGACAGAAATGGGCAAGGGAAGACACTGGGGAAGGGGTGGGTCTGCCCTTTCTACCGGGGGTACACACAGGCCTGGGGCTGAGCAACCTGCTCTGGGCCTGACTGTCCCGCTCCACTGCCCCAACCAGCCTTTCCTCAGCACCCCCTGGTCAAGCTGTGGGCACCTCCTGCCCCCGGACACAGGCAGCACCTGGCCGAGTGTGGAGACACTCCAGCAGGCTCTTCGCCTATGGCCCAGCCCCGAGGGCACCGTCGTGGGGTGGTGGGATGCGGAGGGGCTGGGACACAGTGGTTGTGGAGGGGTGAGTGCTATGGCTTTGGGTGGGGTGGGGTTGGGTTCGGGGAGGGTTTGCCTCAAGGCAGCAGCTCTCTTCAGGGGTTTAGCAAGGAGACAGTTGGGTTCTAATGACCCCTGAGTCCTGAGACAAGAGGGGGTGAGCTGGAGCAGGCGAGGGGGCTTGGAGGGGCCTTCAGTCCCCACGCAGCCCTTGCACAGCCTTTCGGACCAACATCCTGGGCCTTGCTTGGCAGAGGAGTTTGGGCTCCACGGGCTTGAGGCCCACGTGGTCAGCTCACTTGGTCCAACGCCGTGTCTCACATTTCTGTGTCTTGACTGCCCCATGCAGCCCGTGCCCCAAGAGCAGCTGGCAGCAGCTGCTGCGCACAGGCAGCTCAGCCCAGCAGCCCCGGGAGGCAGGTGTGTCTTGAGCTGAGCAGCAAAGTGACCATGCAGTCCAGCCTCCGTTCAGCCTTCCCCAGGATGCCTTTTGTCTTGCGGAGATGGTCAGTGTGGGGATGACCAGCACCATCTGGAAGGCAGGCCAGGATGTGGATCCACGAGGCGGACCTGCAGATGCACATCCCTCTTCTCAGATGTTCTTGTTCTGGTGAGCATAGGGAACGGGACCGAGCCAATGCTGATGGGAAGGGCCCTGGCCTTGGGCTGCTGTCCTGCAAGCTCGGCCCCTCTGTTGGGCCCCTCCTCCATGCCTTTGTTTGCTCTCCAACCTTCTGGGAGTCCCACGTCTGCATCAGGACAGAGGTGACCAGGGACCGGTTGACAGCTAGGATGCCACCAGCGTCTTTTGTTTAATTTGAGCCTCATTTCCCAGTGTAATTCTGTAGCTGACCTTGCGAGAGGCATTGACAATATTTCTTTATTTTATTTATTTTTTTTGAGACGGAGTCTCGCTGTGTCGCCCAGGGTGGAGTGCAGTGGCTGGATCTCAGCTCACTGCCAGCTCCGCCTCCCGGGTTTTTACGCCATTCTCCTGCCTCAGCCTCCCGAGTAGCCGGGACTACAGGCGCCCGCCACCTCGCCCGGCTAGTTTTTTTTTTTTTTTTTTGAGACGGAGTCTTGCTCTGTCGCCCAAGCTGGAGTGCAGTGGCGCGATCCTGGCTCACTGCAAGCTCCACCTCCCGGGTTCATGCCATTCTCCTGCCCCAGCCTCCCGAGTAGCTGGGACTACAGGCGCCCGCCACCTCGCCCGGCTCATTTTTTGTATTTTTAGTAGAGACAGGGTTTCACCGTGGTCTCGATCTCCTGACCTTGTGATTCGCCTGCCTCGGCCTCCCAAAGTGCTGGGATTACAGGCGTGAGCCACCGCGCCCGGCCGCCCGGCTAGTTTTTTGTATTTTTTAGTAGAGACGGGGTTTCACCGTGTTAGCCAGGATGGTCTCGAACTCCTGACCTCGTGATCCACCCGTCTCGGCCTCCCAAAGTGCTGGGATTACAGGCTTGAGCCACCGTGCCCGGCCGACAATATTTCTTTATTGTATGGCCCCCAGCCAGGACTTCCCTATTTTTAGATGCAAAATAATTGGGCAAGAATTTTCATCAGCATTGCACCCTGGGCTCGTGCAGGTGTCTCCAGGGCCGCCTGGAGACCAGTGCCCGCCTCCCTGGTCCTGGACACAGGTGGGGCGGGGGCTCCCCCACAGCAGTGGAGTTGAGGCTTCTGTATGAGTTCGTTTCTGGTCAGTTTGAGGGTGGACATACTGCATCTTCCCAGTTGCCCCGGGAGCGCCTCAGGAGGGTGAGCGGCAGCAGGCCGATGCCCTGCTGGCAGGGCGTCCCTTGTGGCCAGGCTTTCCTGGTGTGGTGCTGAATTGGGCCATTTGTTCGTCTGAGTGCTGGGGAGAGGGATGGCTGCTCAGGCTTTGGGCAGTGCCCGCCAGTGGCTCCAGGAGGTGCTCCGTAGTGGGGCCTGGGAGGGTGGCCCTTCTACATTCTCGGGCTACCCCTGGGCCACACAGGCGTGAGGTCATGAGGCCCCTCTGTCTGGCCTAGGGCTCTCCTTCCCCGCCCACCTCAAGCCTGGGATGTGGCCCCACCAGGGACCGGAGGGGGAGCTTTGGCCCTGAAGACCCACCCTGAGGTCTGAGCTCTCCTGGCCTGAGCGTGCTGGCTGCTGCGAGCTCCGTGTTCATCCTGCGGCCAGGACTCTGCTGTTCCTCCTGGTGGGAGCTGCTGTGAAGCCCTGGGCAGCCTCCCGTCCCGCCAGCCTGCCCCTTGCAGTCAGTCCTGCTGTTCCCTCGGCTCCCGCACTTTCCAGCTTGGCCCTGGGCTTCCTATTTTTCCCACCTGGCTGGACGTACAGGTTGTCGCGCCTTGGAAAGTTGAGTCACCACACCCGAATCAGCGCTCATGTGGCTTGCCTGGCTATGGCTTCAGCCGGAAATGAGCTGAGCGTGGCCTGTGTTTATAAATACAGCACCTATCAGGTCCAGCGTCGCTGTCTCCTGTAGGAGACGTTGGCTTTGGACGTGAAGAACAGCTGCAAGGCCACAGGGCCAAGGGGCATCTCACCAGCTGAGAGGCCAGTGTGCCTGACAGAGCGAGCCTGGCCACACAGAGCGAGCCTCAGAAGCCAGCGGGACGGAGGGCCTGCCTTGAGGAGAGGTCCAGGAACATCAAGAGGCTGCACTGGTGGTAGCCTGAGGGGGTGTGCCTGGCCAGTCAGTGCCTGCCACTACTGCTTGCTGCACTCACTGCCTGAGCATTGGGGATCGTGGGCCTGAGGTGCAGGGACTCGGCTCCCGTGAGCAGCTCCTCCAGCAGCCTCTTGCTTCTCAGACCCTCGGCAAGTGGTGACGGAGGCTGGGGTGGAGTTGTTCTCCTGCCACGGTCCTGTCAAATTGTGCTGGGGGCAGGGCCAGGAATCACAGCAGGTGTCTGCACAGCAGGGAGCCTGTGCTGGGGGCAGGGCCAGGAATCACAGCAGGTGTCTGCCGCTAGCGCAGGGAGCCTGTGCTGGGGGCAGGGTGGGTGCGACTCATGCCTCTGCACCTTGCTTGCCGCACTCACCTGAGGAGGATGTGGCGGGGCAGAGGGCGGCTGGCCAGGTTCTCGGACTGCACCTGGCTCTGGCGGGCTATCGAAGGTTTTGGAGGTTTCTTTAATTAGCAACATGCTATCCAGAGATTGCCACTGTGGCTTGAGCGGCTCCCAGCCAGAGGGCAGGACCATTGACAGCCGAGCCCTGGCTCACCGGCCCAGACCACCCGAGGTTTTGCTAGGGATTTTATCAGCACAGTGCCTCCCCCCGGATCCGTCCACCTTTAGTGGACCAGGCCCTGCGGTGGTTCCAGTTACTCCCTGGGAAAGTTTCCAGCACTGATGAGGGGTGACTCTTGGTCAGAGGTTGAGTGTTTCCCTGGGTGTGGAGGTGTGCAGAGAAGAGAGGGGTGTAGTTCGTGAAGGACAGAGAGCTTATGCCGTGCCCCCTGCGCCCAAGCCCGGAGTGGCCAGCTTTCCTTTGACTGGGGAAGAGGCAGCTGTCCAGGGTTGTCCTCGCCTCGCCTCCTGGAGAATGTGGTCCCTTCAGAAAGGGGACCCGATAGTGGGTGGCCTGGTGCCCCCCACCCGCTGCCTCCCCTGGGCCTTCCTGGGGCTTAGCAGCTCAGGAGAGGAGGGAGCTCAGGCTGTGGCTGCTCTGTGAGTTGGACACAGATGCTCCAGCTGCTGGGCCCAGCAGTGTGAGTGGCCACAGAGAACAGGGGCCCAGAGGCTGCTCTCGGGGACACTGGCAGCAGTTGCGCTCTGGGCTCGCCATCCCTGAAGCTGGAATATTCCACAGGTGCCACGCACTTGCTGGAGGTACTACTTGGGGGTCGGCTGTGGCTGGGCCTCCCAGCAGCCCTAGTCTTGGTGCGTGGCTCCCGCACCCAACACCTTTCCGCTGACCTGAACACCCAGGGCACAGTGGCAGCAGCGTCATTAGGATTTCCAACTAGCCATTCGCGTTAAGAGTGAAGAGAAAACCTTGTTAGATTAGACTCATTGAAAAAAAGACCCCAGCGAATCTCTTGCCTGGTGTCTTTGCAGTCGCCTCCGAGGGTCGCGAGGCAGGGCAGCAGCCCCTCAGTGCCAGTGTGGCCGGGCAGCACCTCTTTTGCATATTATTGACCTAGAGAGAGAGGTCAGTTGGAATTCAGAGCTGCACAGGAAATTTGTGGCAACAGAGAATTATAGATGCTCTAGGCATTCAATGAATCTTCTCCACCTTGCTGTGGGGTTAATTCAGGGGAGCAGTAGGGAGTGTGCTGGGAGTGAGATCAGAGGGAGGACTCCCTGGAGGCCCCGTGGCCCTGGTGCTGGCTGCATCCTCTGGGGCTCCTCATCTGTCTGCAGAGGAGGAAGCTGTGGAGCAAGCATGTGTACAGGAGCAGTGTGGGCTGCACAGAGGCCTTTGCGGGGGCGCCTGTGGTTTGCAGGGGCCTGGCTGTGGCTGCCCTGTGTGATCTCTGTCCCCATCTTCTCCCGGCTTCCCTCGGGCCCTGTGTGGCCAACTTGGCACTTCAAGATTTGCTCCCTGACAACTGTTGCCTTTCCCGGAAGAGAAGTCCCTGGAACCAGGGCCAGCCTGCTGTCACCTGCCTGCTGCTCCTGCCCCACCAGAACCATCCTGGGTCCAAACTGGCCGACAGTCTAGGGGGTGCTCAGGGCCTCTGGGAGCTCTGGGAGAGTCTAGGGTGCTCTAGATCCTCAAGCTCTTGGGGCAGTAGAGTGGGGTCTGCGGTTCTGGACACCTTCTGGAGAGACTGTTCTGGTGTCAGCCAAGTGGCAGGCACCTTCTGGGCTTGGTGGCGGGGCTTCTCATGATGGCTCAGGGAGGTCCAGACAGCCCCCTTGACTAGGTGCGCACCTGGAGTCTTTTCCTGAGTAACTTCAAACCGGCCTTGCAGGGCTGTAGTGCGTCGGCTCCTGGCCTGCAGGCCCAGCAAGCTCTGCCATGTGGTGCTGCTTCTTGTGGAGAGGAGACCACCAGGCTCCTTCCAAGAGGGCGAGGTGTGTGCAGCAGGAGCGTCCAGGCCTGGAACTCGAGCTATGGTGTGGTGGTGCCAGCTTAGGAGCCAAGCACAGCTGGGAGGTGAAACCCATCCCTGTGGTCTGCACGTCACGCCAGGGCTGAGTTCCCAGCTGGGATGCCCTGGGAGGCACAGGGTGGGCTCCAGACGCCTGCTGGGGGATTTCAGTGAGAACCAATAAGGGTTGAGCCGGAGCGTCCAAGAAGCCTGGGGTCCGTGTGTGGGAAGGAACGGGGACAGGAGCCTCCAAGAAGCCTGGGGTCCGTGTGTAGGAAGGCGGTGACAGGAGGCTGTGAAGGGTCCATGTGTAGGAAGGCGGGGACAGGAGGCTGTGAAGGGTCCGTGTGTGGGAGGGCGGGGACAGGAGGCTGTGAAGGGTCCGTGTGTGGGAAGGCGGGGACGGGAGGCTGTGAAGGGTCCATGTGTGGGAAGGAACGGGGACGGGAGGCTGTGAAGGGTCCGTGTGTGGGAAGGAACGGGGACAGGAGGCTGTGAAGGGTCCGTGTGTGGGAAGGAACGGGGACGGGAGGCTGTGAAGGGTCCGTGTGTGGGAAGGAACGGGGACGGGAGGCTGTGAAGGGTCCGTGTGTGGGAAGGAACGGGGACGGGAGGCTGTGAAGGGTCCGTGTGTGGGAAGGCGGGGACAGGAGGCTGTGAAGGGTCCGTGTGTGGGAGGGCGGGGACGGGAGGCTGTGAAGGGCGCGTGGGTTCTGGGAGGCTCACTGTAGGGAGATGTCCTGCCTTAGACGAGGTCACGCAGAGGAAGGTTACTGTGCTGCGGAGTTTTCTTTCCGAGCACGAAATGCTCACCTCCTGGAGGGAGTGGGGCCGCAGCCAGCCCTGACCCAGCGGGGGGTGCGGCTGCTCTCTGGACCCCAGGTCCCAGGGTGGCAGCTAGTGCAGCCTAGGCCACACCAGCACGACCCCTCGCCCCCATCTCCACGGAGCACCATGGGACTCTGGCGTCAGAGTCCTGGGGCCCCACCCCACACCCACACATTTCCTGTCTTTTCTCAGGCAATCGCCATGGTACCCGGGGCTGGCCTTGTTTCAGCTTCCTGGCGAGTGCCCTGTGGTCAGTCATTTCTGTCCTCGCCTTTACCTCAAATTCTGCTTTTTTCCTTAAGTGCATTCCCAACTCCATCTCTGTGCCAGCTGGGCCCTGTGCAGCCTCTGCCGGCATCTCCTGCTCACGTAACATCAACTTTCTGGGTCCTCGGGGCCTAGCCTTGCTCTGGTGAACAGCTTTGTTGAATGCCGGGGTTAGCTTTTGTTTGTTTGTTTGTTTTTTGTTTTTTGAAACGGAGTCTCACCCTGTGGCCTGGGCTGGAGTACAGTGGCACAATCTCGGCTCACTGCAACCTCCACCTCCTGGGTTCAAGCGATTCTCCTGCCTCAGCCTCCCGAGTAGCTGGGATTACAGGCATGAGCCACCACACCCAGCTAATTTTTGTATTTTTAATAGAGACGGGGTTTCACCAGTGTTGGCCAGGCTGGTCTCGAACTCCTGATCTCAGGTGATCCACCTGCCTCGGCCTCCCAAAGTACTGGGATTACAGGCTTGAGCCACCACGCCTGACCTGGGTTAGCCTTTAACTGGCAAGTTTAGTCTGTGTTTCTGTGTGATGATGTAGTTGCATGTATTCCTATAATTTTGATCATTTTGATTCTGTTTGTTATGCATTTTCTTTGCTACATTTTGTTATTTTCTCCGTGGAAATTAAGGAAGGATCAAGATTGAGTTTATTTTTATTTTTGAGACAGGTTCTCACTCTGTTGCTCAGGCTAGAGTGCAGTGGGATGATCATAGCTCCCTACAGCCTCAAACTCTGGGGCTCAAGTCATCCTCCCATTTCAGCCTCCTAAAGTGTTGGGATTACAGGCATGAGGCATTGTGCCTGGCCTGAGTTTTCTGTATTACCCACTCCAAGAAATCTGATTTGTAGCCCTTTTAACTGTTACTGATTTGCTTAAAATGTGAAAGACCTGTTGATATTTAAGGATGGTCTCCAAAGGTAGGAGAGCTGAAATGCAGGAGAAACAGCAATGCCTTTGATGACTGTGACTTTGCTGCTACTTTGCTCACCTGGGGCCCCGCCCTTCCCGAGGATAGTTTTTGTTTTCCTAGAGCACATCCTTCAGAAGCTCTTTCAGTCTTTCAGTGCCTGAAGATGGCGTTTTTGTCCCCCTCACGCCTGAGGATCACAGAGTTCTAGGTTGACAGTTTTGTCTCCTCGGTACTTTGACAATTGTTTTATTGTCTTGCCTCTGTTGTGGTTTTGAGGAGTCTGTGATCAGCCTGCTCCTTGTTCCTTGCAGGACACCTGTGTGCTCTGTGGTTGCTTTTAGCATTTTTATTTTGATTTGGTCCCTCTCCTGCCCCCAAGGGCCAGTAGGTTTCAGACACCTTCCTGAGATTCCCTGGAGGGGAGAAGCCTTGATTCCTAAACAAGATTTGTTATTAGCATTGCTTTTGAGCCTCCTTGGGAGTCGCTGAATGCAAGCATCTCTCTTCTTGTTTTGGAAGAATCCTCAGTCAGACGTTGCATCTCCGTCCTTGGGTGGAAGCTGCTGGGTCACTGTCCTACGCCTCACAGCGGTGCTGCATGTGCCCCCGCGCCTGCTTCTCCTTCCGTGGGAGCCCCTCCCAGCCCCTCCCTGGCCCGGGAAGCACAGTGGTCCTCTCCTCTGTGGGCTGTGTTGAGACATATTGCTGACTAGTCCCAGACCCACAGCATGGAGCACGGGGATTTTGCCTGGTGCCCGTCATATCAGCGGGGAGTGAGAGGAGCAGGTGGCCCCCTTGGCCATGTTCAGGGTGTGCCTGTGTGGCCGACCACCTCCAGGGCTGAGACCACACAGGAAGCAGTTGGGTTTGTGAGAACCCCCATGGGAAGCTGTGCTGATCCTCCCCTGAGCCTGTGACAGCTGAGGGCACAGGCAGTGAGGTGGGGCTCGGTGCCTGGGGCTGAGTTGGGAAGGTTTTGTGTCTGACCCACTTCTTCCCAGGTGGAACTCCCTCCTCAGGCACTGCATGCTTCTCTGCGAGGCCACAGCCCGGGTCCCGGGCCTCTGCCTGGTCCTCTCATGGGCAGTCCACAGACCTGGAGCCCAGGAGGTGGATTCTGAGGTCTGAGTCCCCTGCGGGACAGCAGTTCCATCCTCTGGTCCCTCTCCTGCCCCCAAGGGCCAGTAGGTTTCACACTGAGATTCCCTGGAGGGGAGCAGCCTTGATTCCTAAACAAGAAGTTGGTCTTAAGTGCATCCTCTTGATGTGGGGCAGAGAAGAAATCTGAGACAGTCTCATGCCCCCACCGCCGTCGTTCCCGCACGTTTTTGTGGGGGTGCTCAGTCTGTGCTCTGTCTCCACCCTGGGTTCTGCTCCCGTGGGCTGCATCATGGTTTCTCCTCTCTGTGGAGCGTGTGCTGGGCCCCTGGGGATGGATGCAGACCGGGCCTGGGCCCATGTAGACCAACTGGTATGGGTTGTGAGAGAGAGAGAGACAGATGCACGCTCATGCACATACACACGTGCACACACCCATGCACCGTGCACGCACACACACACCCTGGCCCAGTTCCCCGCCAGTCCCCACCACCTCTTGCTGCAGGTGCTCCTGGTTCCCTATCTTCACCCAATAGCTGGAGTCATCCTCCTGCCCACATCCATGCCCTGTGCGGAGCAGGTGCTGGTTCTGCCTTCCCCTGGCCTGCCCCAGGCGGGGACACTACACTGGGAAGCTGCTCCGTTGCAGGCGTTCCACGGTGCCTCTGCCCTGTTAGCTGTTTGCAGCACAGGCTGGCCAGTCCTGGGGCGCTGTACAGACTCTCCTGGAAGCCTGTCCCTGGCCGTCCTGTCCTACTGGGGGCACAGTGTCTCGGTAGAAGGTTCTGGCTGCTCCCTGGGTGCTGGCTTGTGTGACCTGGTCTTGCTGGGCCCCGTGACATGCGGTCTGGGCATGTTCCTGGGACCCGTTGGGCTTGCAGTGGCCACTGAGGAAAGCCGAGCACGGAAAGTGCCAAAACCTGGGACACCTTCTTGCAGGCCCACCCTTCACCCTTTGCCACGTGGGCCATTGGGGAGGGAGGAGGTGGGAGGTTTTGGCAAAGCAGCCCAAAGGTCCAGGCAGACCCAAGGCTGGTGACCGGCCTGGCCTCTCACCCTCCTCACTGAGAGTCACAGCCTGTGGCCCATGGCAGGGCTGCCCAGGACAGGGGTGTGGCCCGGAGGCCTTCCCAGAGGGGGTTCTGGGAGCTTCCCCAGCTGTCACAAGCACCGGCCTGTGCCTTGTCTGTGCTAAAATAGCCCCTGCACAGAAACGCCCTTGCTGGGCAGGGCCCATTCCTGCTGGAAGACGCCTGTCAGGTCCCTTCCTGCCTGGGGCCGTGTGGAGCGTCCAGCCTGGGGGTGGTCGTGGGGTGTCGGGGGCCCGGGCCTGGATCCACGATGCCCTGTCTCGTTCAGAACCTTGCCTGGCTTCCCCTGCGCGGGGCAGCGGCCCCCGCCTGCTCAGCCCGTCTCCTCCTGCACTGGACCTGTCTGTCTGCCTTCCCCTGACACCTCTTCTTGCCGGACTCTAGGGCCAAGGGAGTGGGCCCTGGCTGCAGAGGCAGCGCCAGCCAGCCGAGTGGGTCAGCCCACAGACCCCACCTGACCCCAGGGCAGCCTGGCCAGGAGGGCATGGGAAGGGGAGAACTGTTTCCACCTTGAGGCTGACGCAGACCAGACCTGGCTCCATCCTGAGCAGCAGAACGTATGTGCAGGGCCTCACCCTCTTCCCTCTGTCTGCATAGAGCTCCACCTGAGGGCCAGAGTCTGCGTAGTCGTCCACCAGAGCCCCTCTGGTCTGGCAGCCTTGGGCGTGTGTGCACAGTATGGGCGGTGGGAACAGAGCTGGGGGGGCTCCCCTCCAGCTGTCGGTGAGGCACACTGTACACCTGCATACCTGTGCCTGGGACTGCTGGGCTGGAGGTGGAAGAACAGGGAATGGCCCCTGGGCCTTTAGGTGACTGAGGCAGAAGTACAGGCTCAGCAGGTCTGAGGACAGGGTCTCCTGATGGCTGGACCCAGCTTGGACAATGGCCGGCAGCTCCCAGCCTTGCCACAGGCTGGCTGGAACGCGTGGCATGGTGGAGCCCAGCGCTGAGGGCCGGACGTGCGTTTGCAGCATTGTCCTCACAGCCACCTTGGAGGCCTCTCTGCTGTGGGGCAGATGCTGTTCCTGGAGCCATGGTGCTTCCAGGGGCACCCTGGGTTCAGCTCGGCCCCCATAGGCCAGTGCCTGATGTAGCTGGAGGCTGGTGTGGCTGCGACGCTCTGGCTGGCATCTGGTGTGGCTGTGATGTGCTGACTCCAGTACCATCACATTCCTTCCCCTATTCTGGGGCAGGTGGGGACCCCCTCTTCACTCTCCCTCATGCGCAGGGCTGGCCTCTGCTGAGGCGACCCCTCACTGGGCCGAGGCTTGGAGACCCAGTAGTCCCAGCCCTCGGTGCAGTCCGTCCACCAGGCACCTGACTGAGCCTGAACCTCTCGCTCCACAGCAGCCACCTTCGCCCTGACCGCTGGCCAGCGGTGACACTGAGAAGGCACCCTGACCTTCTGTCCTCATTAGCAGGGAGCAGCCATGTCCAGATAAGGCTGGACATCGGAGAAAGCTGAGTGAGGCTAGCAAGAGCTGGCAGCTACCCCGGGCCGCCTGGGCGACTCTTGGGACGGGCTGGGTGGTAAGTGCTGGTGGTGCAGGGGCAGAGAGCCCCGTGGAACTCTCTCCGTGAGGACGGCGGTGCCCTGGGGCCCGGCTACAAGGATGGCCGTGCAGGCACCTGGAGCCTGGGGATGGCAGGGCGTGGGCTGAGCACTTGGGGCACCAGCCTGTGACATTCCTCTGCCCAGGGGCAGCAGGGCATGGAGCGCGTGTGGCCAGCTGCCGCCACAGGGCCCCAGCTCCCACGCGGGCAGGCTTGCGACCGCACCAAGGGGGCAGCTCTTGGAGACAAAAGCTCCTCAGTTTTCCCTTCCAACAAAACACAGTCAGCAGGTTTGGGACCAGCTGCCTCGGGTCTTAACCATCTGTGCTCTGCGCGCGCCGCCCCCCACCCCATGCCTGCCTGGAGGAAAGTGGTGGGGTTGACATGCGCCTCGAGGGCCAGCCGGGTGCTGGTGCGTTTCTCAGAAATCCGTGAAGTGCTCCCTTGTCCTGCTTGGGTTCTGTGCTGTCCTCGGGAGTGGCGCGGCTGCATGCCAGGGCTGCAGAGTTGGCCACACAGCCTCTCGAGGAGGCCTTGAGCCAAGCACAGTATGCAGCCCAGCAGTGATGGCGAGTGGCTGGACGGAAGAGATCTTGGTTCACGCCGCTGTCTGGAGGGCAGGGTCCTCAGGTGACCAGAGTCCATGCAGGAGCGAGTGAGGACAGGGCTGGGGCAGGCGGCAGGATGATGCCTCCCAGAGGGGCTCAATGAATGAATGAATGAAGGCACACGCACCCACGCTCCAGCAGGGCCAGAGTGTGCTGGTGGGTGAGTCTGGCCTGCCTTCCTGGGGTTGTGGGCCCTGCTTGTGGGAGGCCCCTGTGGGGAGGGCCTCCTCGTAGCAGTGTTCATCAGAGTGAAAGCCGGTCCCTGTGCATGGCTGCTGGGAATGTAGCGTGGTGCAGCTGTTGCAGGGGACAGGACAGCAGCCCCTCAGAAAATGAGACACAGAGTTCCTGTCAGAGTTCCCGTGTGACCCAGCAGTTCCGCTTCTCAGTAGAACCCAGGAGCACTGAAGTGGGGCCTCCAGGGGAGAGCTGCACCCTGTGTTCGCAGCAGCCTTACTCACGGTGGCTGAGAGATGTACGCAACCCGTGTCCATCCTTGGACGAACAAGTCGTCACAGTGTGACCCTCCACACCACAGAGCGTCACTCACCCTCGGCACAGTGTGACCTCCACCCTGTGGAATATTACTTAGCCCTGAAAAGGAAGGAAACAGAGGCTGCAGCGTGGACGGGCCTCGAGTATGTTGTGCTGAGTGGAATAAGCCCGTCACAGGAGGACGTGCACTGTACAATCCCATTAGCGCCAGGTCCCTAGAGTCGTTGCATTCATGGAGACAGAAGGTAGGATGGTGCAGCATGGTGAGTGCCAGGGGCCAGGGAAGGTGGGAATGGAGAGTCGGGGTAGGATGGGTAGTTTCAGTTGTGCAAGGTGAAGAGAGTTGTCGAGCTGGATGGCGGTGAGGGCTGCACGACGGCGTCCACGCACTTAGTGCCACTGACCTGTACGCTGAAAAATGGTTCAAATGGCAAGTTTTACGTTATATATATTTACCACAATAAAAAAGAGAAATAGACATCGTCAAGCTGTTCTCCAAAATAAGGCTGTCGCCGTTTACCTTCCTACCAGAAAAAAAACAGTTAAATCCCAAAGCCAGGGGGTGCACCAGTGTTCATCTCCAAGTTGGGGCTGGCTGAGCCCGTTGCTATGCCTAGCTGGGCTTGGGTGGCAACCCTGGGAGGAGCTCAGGCCTCTCGCCTTTTGGATTTCTGTTCAAAGTGGGAAGTAGTCTCCAAATCCCAGGACCCCCCTGAGCCCCTGAGATGGGAGCCTCTCCAGACCTGCCCCTGAGAGCCTGTCCCACCCCTGGGCCAGGGTCTCTGTGCCTCTGAACAAAACTGGGGGGCCTGATGCAGAGTCCTAGCTCAGGCTTCCAGAAGTCAGTGGTTTGAAGGGGTACCCACCCTTGCTCCGTTGGGACATAGGGACGCAGGTGCCTGCCTCAGCCCCGACACGTGCACCGCCAGGGGCAGCAGGGCCACCTCCAGTCTCTGGTGTGCATCACACGCAGAAGTGGGTGGGTGGGGCTTTCGGTCTCCCAGAGCGCATACTGCTGGGCTGCGCTGTCTCTGGCCTCCTCGCCCACAGAGGGCCTGCCCTGCCCCCGTCTCAGGCTGGTGGCTGAGGGGTCTGTTCTTGGACTGGGGCCTGGCGCTGGCCCCGGTTTCCTGGAGGAGGAGGGGGAGTGACCCGCGGAGGACTTCCAGCCGCCCCTTCTGCCTGCTGTGGGCTGCGTGGAACCGGGGCTCTGCTCAGCCCTGGAGAGTGTGGGCTGCTCTCCTTCCAGCTGACGTGGAAATGCCTTGCAGGGCACGCACATGGGCACTTTCTGCTGAGTCAGGTTTCTCTGACCTTCCTGAAATGTCACTTGTTCTGTAACTCGTAAAAACTGGGGTGCTGGGCTATGGTGCCTGCCTTCTCCCGGAAGTCCCTGCCGAGGGGGGCAGGGATGGGGCATTCCCAGGGGTGTTTGTCCTTTGCTGTCTCTCCTTTCCCACCTTGTCCCTTGGGCCTCCCCTGACCTATTGACCTGCCACAGCTCGCTCACCCCAGGCCCCTGGGGGCCGTGCAGGATTCTGGGTCCTCCAGGGCCAGTGTGACCCTTGCTGGGTTTTCAGAGTGACCCTGGAGGGAGGTGCCCTGCCCACCCTCACCTCCCATTCCCAGCTCATCTGCCCCAGGGCCAGGTGTCCATCCACCCTGACCGTGACCATGTGCCTGTGACCTCCTGCATGACTGACCCCTGACTTTGGGTGCCCAGGCCTAGCAGTGCCCCATGCCACTGGGTCCCCAGGCATCCACCAGGAAAGGACAGCTCTAGAGTGGCGCCAGCAGAGGTCCTGGTGTCTGTTGAAGGCCCTTGGAATTCCCTGGCTTCATTGTGCCATCTCCCCGCTCTTCTTCCTCCCTCCTGCCTCCCTGTCTTCCTACTCTCTCCCCTCCTTCCACCCGCCCACCTGCTCTCCTCTCTGAGCCTGGCCCCACAACCAGAGGTGCTCACTCCTGCCTTCAGCTGACTGCAGGTGTCCAGGCGTCGGGGCCGAGGGCACCTCTGTGACTTTGTTGACCAACCCAGGCTGACTTCAGAGGTGCTCCTCAGCCCCTGCTCTGCAAGTTCCTGGGGACCCGTGGCTGTCACTTTGGCCCGTTGACGTTTATGGTGGTTCCTGTAGCTAATTGAATACTGCCAAAGATGGAAAGTGGAGGATGCTGTTCCACTGCCACTCATAGAGCGAGACCAGGTGCTTCGAAAAGACCAGCAGGGCTGGGTGTGGTGGCTCATGCTTGTAACCCTAGCACTGTGGGAGGCCAAGGTTGGGGGACCACTTGAGGTCAGGAGTTCGAGACCAGCCTGGCCAACATGGGAAAACCCTATCTCTACTGAAAATACAAAAATTAGCCGGGTGTGGTGGTGTGAACCTGTAGTCCTAGCTACTTGGGAGGCTGAGGCAGAAGAATGGCTTGAACCCGGGAAGCAGAGGTTGCAGTGAGCCAGGATCGTGCCACTGCACTCCAGCCTGGGCAACAAGAGCAAAACTCCATCTCCAAAGAAAAAAGAAGAAGAAGAACAGACCAGCAGGGCCAGGTGTGGTGGCTCATGCCTATAATCCTAGCACTTTGGGAGGCCAAAGGGAGAGGATCTCCTGAGCACAGGGGTTCAAGGCTGCCATGAGCTGTGATTGCACCACTGCACTCTAGCCTGGGTGACACAGCAAGATTCTGTCTCTATTAAAAAAAAAAAAAGGAATGGAGATAACAAAGAACAAGTCTTAACTGAATATTAACAAAAGCCAGAAGCTGATTGGAAAAGCTTAATAAAGTAGCAAACACGCCCGGCTAATTTTGTATTTTTAGTAGAGAGGGGTTTCACCATGTAGGCCAGGCTGGTTTCAAACTCCTGACCTCAGGTGATCCGCCCGCCTCAGGATCCCAAAGTCCCAGGATTACAGGCATGAACCACCACATCCAGCCAATTTTTGTATTTTTTGTAGGGATGGGGTTTCACCATGTTGCCCAGGCTGGTCTTGAACTCCTGGGCTCAGGTGATCCACCCACCTTGGCCTCCCAAAGTGTTGAGATTACAAGTGTGAGCCACTGCGTCTGGCTAAGAAGGAGTAATTACCCTTAGCAGATACAAATTTATTTAAATTAGTTATGCTAGTTAAAACAATACGGAATTGGCAGAAGTGTAAACAGTGACTATGGAATGTACCAGCAGAAACACGATCATAGTGTGCTTCAGAAATGGCCTCATTCATCCATGAGGAAAGGATATGCTTTTAGGGAAATGGTTTGGTGATAATTGAACATTCATGTAGGAAATAAAATGCAATCACTCACAACACACACACAACAACTCCAAATGGATGAATAATCTCATTGTGAAAAAGAGGAAGGAACAAAGCGGGGAGTGGGATGGGTTAAAGCAGCGGTCCCCATTTTTGCCACCAGGGACTGGTTTTGTGGAAGAGTTTTCCACAGACGGTGATGGGAATGGTTTCCAGTGAAACGGTCCCACCGCCAATCATGAGGCATCGGATTCTCGTAGGAGTGTGCGGCCTAGATCCCTCTCATGTACAGTTCCAGCAGGGTTCTCCTGTGACACCTGATGCCCCACCGACTGACAGGAGGCGGAGCTCAGGTGGGGATGCTCGCTCCCCGGTGCTCATCTCCTGCTGTGCGGCCAGTTCCTGACAGGCCAGGAACCCGTCCTGGGGCTTAGGGACCTCTGGTCTAGAGCACAGGTGACTTTTCTGCACCAGAGCCAGGAATGAAGGGCTGGCTGAGCTGGTGCTTCCTGCCGCCTGTGGAGTGGCAGGTGTCCGTGGTCCAGGGCTGGCCAGGGACATCTGTCTTTGGCTTGGCTTCTGCCTCTGGGTCCGTGGTGGCTGCCTGGGACCTGCCCTTGCAGCCAGGGTGAAAGGAGCGGGCAGAGCCTGCTGCCCTGGGTGAGCCTGCTGCCTCTGCTCAGGGTCCCTGGCGGGGCTGCTTGCTCAGCACCCTTGCCTTCTCTCTGGCCGGGCAGCCGTCACCCAGCTAGCTTGGGGAGGCTCGCTACCAAGGGGCAGGGGGCTGGAGAACGGAGCTTGGAGACGGCTGGCCGTCTCGGCCATGCATAGAGACACACGCTCCTGAGGCCTGCAGTGCCTGCAGAGGGGAAGAAACAGGGCTGGTGTGGAGAGCACACAGTGCGTTTCTGTGGTCAGGCCCCTTTATTTCTTTAAACAGATCCCAAGTGTGGAGAACATTTGCTCATTCTTGTTGGAGGCCAGTGGGTTTTGTGTATCTGAACTTTTCCTGTGTGCCTCTCGCTTCTCTCTGTCAGAAAACAAAGCAGGAGCCTCTCTTCTCTAGGATTCGGATTCGTGTTGGCTCTTTCATTCTCCTAGTTCGAGCAGACACAGTAGAAGAGGAAAGAGAGAACACTGCGGGTATTCAAACGTTGTCTCGGATGTGAGCACTGAGTTTCCACCTGTCACTGTGATTTTGTTTTATATTGCGTTGTTTTTAAAATATGCTTTGCTCTACTTTCTTTTTTTTTTTTTTTTTTTTTTTTTTTTTGAGACGGAGTCTCGCGCTGTCACCCAGGCTGGAGTGCAGTGGCCGGATCTCAGCTCACTGCAAGCTCCGCCTCCCGGGTTCACGCCATTCTCCTGCCTCAGCCTCCCGAGTAGCTGGGACTACAGGCGCCTGCCACCTCGCCCGGCTAAGTTTTTGTATTTTTAGTAGAGACGGGGTTTCACTGTGTTAGCCAGGATGGTCTCGATCTCCTGACCTTGTGATCCGCCCGTCTCGGCCTCCCAAAGTGCTGGGATTACAGGCTTGAGCCACCGCGCCCGGCCTTGCTCTACTTTCGTTGCTGATGAATCTATTACAGCTGCAAGGTGTCCTGAACACAGTGGCAGGCGGGTGATGAATCGTCCTCTGTAGGTTTTCTGGTGTCTTTGTTACGATTTTCTCAGGGCCAAGTGTGGTGCACCTGGCCTAGGCAAACCTTTAGGCCTCACTCTCAGAACCAACAGTGGATAATAAGCAAATAACATGTTTTGTTTATCTGCACAGTTTCTGAATGCAAATGATTCTTTTTATTCCTTATTTTATTTATTTATGTTTTAGAGACAGAGTCTTGCCATGTTGCCCAGGCTGGAGCTTTTTATTCTTTCAGTGTTTGCACGGTGGCTGTAGCTGTGTGTAGTGACAGCAGAGACAGGCCTGAGAGGGGCAACCACGTCCCCCTTGGGCAAGGTCTGTCTACTGCAGGACCATGAGCTGCGACTTTCTCCTTCCAAGTGTGCAGAGAGAAGCCCCTCCCTAGGGATGGGGAGCCATAGCCTGCTGTTTTTGTGACAGGAGTCTTGGGGTGGGGGCACTGGGCTGTGCTGCATAGATGGTGAGCGCTGGTCAAACAAATGTAAGGAGTGTGAGCTTCTAGGCACAAAGATGTGGAAGCCTGAGTGGTGAGGAAGGGAAGTCTTGCAGTACCCTGCCCACTGCCCCCAAATACCTCTCATGGATTTGTTTGTTTGTTTACAATGAGTTCACCCACAGCAGGATCCAGGCTGCTGCCTCTGTGTGTGTGTGTATGTGTGTGTGTGACAGGGTCCCCTGTCACCCAGGCTGGAGTGCAGTGGTGTGATCACAGCTCACTGCAGCCTCCAACTCCTGGGCTCAGGTGATCCTCCCACCTCAGCCTCCCAAGTAGCTGGGACTGCAGGTGCACCCCACCACGTTCAGCTAATTTTTGTATTTTTTTATAGAGACAGGATTTCACCATGTTGGCCAGGCTGGTCTCGAACTCCTGGCCTCAAGTGATCTACCTGTCTTGGCTTCCCAAAGTGCTGGGATTACATGTGTGATTGTGCCCAGCCACAGTAGAGCTTCTTGTTTGCAATTGGTCGATATGTGTCTTGTGGCAGTCTTTAATAAAACAAAAACTTTGAAGGTATCATCTGGCAGACCAGGTGCAGTGGCTCATGCCTGGAATCCTAGCACTTTGGGAGGCCGAGGTGGGTAGATCACTTGAGATCAGGAGTTCAAAACCAGCCTGGCCGACATGGTGAAACCCTGTCTCTAGTAAAAATACAAAAAATTAGCTGGGCGTGGTGGTGCACGCCTGTAGTCCCAGCTACTCAGAAGGCTGAGGTAGGTGAATTGCTTGAACCCGGGAGGCAGAGGCTGCAGTGAGCCAAGATTGCACCACTGCACTCCAGCCTGGGCAACAGAGCAAGACTCTGTCTAAAAAAGAAAAAAAAGACAGTATTGTTATGGTAAAGGTTCACCCCTCGCGCCTTTTTT
The DNA here is from genome assembly GCF_003255815.1 of Theropithecus gelada. Lineage (NCBI taxonomy): Eukaryota > Metazoa > Chordata > Mammalia > Primates > Cercopithecidae > Theropithecus > Theropithecus gelada. The sequence continues at coordinate 106,889,493 of NC_037675.1, forward strand.
CATATGCAGCTCTGAGCTTAACATCCACCACACAACCAGGCACAGAACACTGGGCAGTCCACCCAGAACAGTCCCCAGCAGCCACCCAGTCCCCAGCAGCCACCCACCCTACTGACCAGGCCTTGTCCCTCCAGCTCTGCCTTTTCCAGAGTGCCATAGAGATGGACAAAAATGGTGTGTGAGCTCTCGACACGGGCGTCTCTCACTCAGCACGATGCCTTTGAGATCCATCCTACTGTGTGTCAATGATCCATTCCTAGTTGTTGCTGAGTCGTATTCCGTTGCACGGTGTGCCATAATGTCCTTGTCTTTGCGTGAAGGACATCTGGGTTTGCAGTGGGTGGCAGTTATGAATAGAACTGCTGTTAGAGATCTCTGCATTACAGATCTTTGTAGGGACGCACGCTTTTATTTCCCTTGGCCCAGTTCCAAGGGGTAGGATTGCTGGGTCCTGTGTGTTTCACTTTGTAAGAAGCTGCCAGACGGCTTTCCAGTGACTGCTGTGTGGCATTCTGCACGTTCAGCGTGTGTAGAAGTCCCCGTGGTTTTGCCTCCTCGCCAGCACTTGGTATTAGCTTTTTTATCTTTTGTGTGTTTTAAGCCATTCTAATAGGTGTAGTTGGTATCTCCTTTGGTTTTAATTTGCGTTTCTGCAATAACTAATAGTTTTGAGCATCTTTTCATGTGTTTATTTGCTATCAATGTATCTTTTCTGGTGAAACGTCTGTTCAAATATTTTGCTTACTTTTTTTTTTTATGAGTTGGAGTCTTGCTCTGTCAACCAGGCTATAGTGCAGTGGCGCGGCCTCAGCTCACTGCAACCTTCACCTCCCTGGTTCAAGCAATTCTCCTGCCTCAGCCTCTGGAGTAGCTGGGATTACAGGCGCCCGTGACCATGCCCACTAATTTTCTCACTTTTTATTAGGTTGTTTGTTTTCATATTGTTGAGTTCTGAGAGTTCATATATTTACATATTCTGGATAAAATTTTTGTCAAATATGTGATCTGCGGCCGAGCGTGGTGGCTCATACCTGTAATCCCAGCACTTTGGGAGGCCGAGGTGGGCAGATCACTCGAGGCCAGGAGTTCGAGACCAGGCCTGGACAACCTGTAGCTGAGACTGCAGATGTGTGCTGCCGTACTTGGCTAATTTTTGTATTTTTTGTAGAGACAGGGTCTCCCTGTGTACCCTGGCTGATCTCAAACTCCTGGGCTCAAGTGATCCACCCACCTCAGCTTCCCAAAGTGCTGGGATTACAGGCATGAGCCACCCTGCCCTGCCTCTACTTTTAATATACGGTTGAATTTGCCTGGAGGTTTGTTTTTTTTTTTTTTTTTGGAAGATTTAATTAATTATTAATTAATTTATTTATTTTTGAGACAGAGTCTTACTCTGTCCCCCAAACTGGAGTGCAGTGGTACAGTCTCGGCTCACTACAACCTCTGCCTCCCCGGTTCAAGCGATTCTCCTGCCTCTGCCTCCTGAGTAGTTAGGATTACAGGCATGCGCCACCATGCCTGTCTAATTTTGTATTTTTAGTAGAGACGGGGTTTCACCATGTTGGCCAGGCTGGTCTCGAACTCCTGACCTCAAGTGATCCGCCCATCTTGGCCTCCTAAAGTGCTGGGATTACAGGTGTGAGCCACTGCGCCCAGCCCAGAAATTTTTAAACTATTAATTGAATTTATTTAATAGGTATAGGAGTATACCAGCTATCTGTTTCATCATGGTGAGTTTTAGTAGTTTGTGGCTTTCTAGGGAAATGAAAACTGGTACATTTTATCAAAGTAGTCAAATTTTTATTCATGAAGTTGTTCATAGTATTTTCCAGTAGTCTGTAAGGTCTATCGTTCTTTCCTTCTTGTACTTCTGATAATGGCAACTTTTGTCTACTTTCTTCTTTGTTTGGGTAGAGGTATTATGAATTTTATTCATCTTCCCAAAGAACTAGCATGGTTTTATTTTATTAATTGTTTATCTATTTTCAGTTTAGTTGTTCCTCTTTATCATTATAATGTCCTTCCTTTTGCTTACTTGGGGTTTAATATGCTCTTCTAGTTTCTTAAGATGGAACCTTAGGGCTGGGTGCAGTGGCTCAGTAATCCCAGCACTTTGGGAGGCTGAGGTGGGTGGATCACCTGAGGTCAGGAGTTCGAGACCAGCCTGGCCAACATGGTGAAATCCTGTCTCTACCAAAAATATAAAAAATTAGCTGGGCATGGTAGTACATGCCTGTAATCGCTTGAAACTGGGAGGTGGAGGTTGCAGTGAGCTGAGATCGTGCCACTGCACTCCAGCCTGGAGATGGAGACACAGCGAGACTCCATCTCAAAAAAGATGGAATCTGGCCAAGCGCGGTGGCTCACGCCTGTAATCTCAGCACTTTGGGAGGCCGAGGCGGGTGGATCACAAGGTCAGGAGATTGAGACCATCCTGGCTAACATGGTGAAACCCCGTCTCTACTAAAAATACAAAAAATTAGCCAGGCATGGTGGTGGGTGCCTGTAGTCCCAGCTACTCAGGAGGCTGAGGCAGGAGAATGGCGTGAACCCGGAAGGTGGAGCTTGTAGTGAGCCGAGATCGTGCCACTGCACTCCAGCCTGGGCGGCAGAGCGAGACTCCGTCTTAGGAAAAAAAAAAAAAAGGAATCTTTAGATTGTGTATTTGAATCTTTTTTCTTTTCTGACATAAGCACTTAATGCTATAAATTCTCCTTTCAGCACTGCTTTAGCTGCACCTGGCAGATTTGACATGCTACGTTTTCATTTCCATGCCATTCAGAGTGTTCTCTGATTTCCTTTGAGACTTGCTTTGATCCATAGGCTATTGAGGGCCATGTTTTTCAGTTTCCCAAGCAGTGGTGAATTTCCCCACCATCTTTCTGTGATAGATCGCTAGTCTAACGCCATTTTGGTCAGAGAATGTGTTCTTTGCATGGTATCAGTTCTTTTGAGTTTGTGAAGGATTTGTGGTGTGACCCAGCAAATGGTCTGTCTTGGTTCATATCACCTCTCGCTTAGTCTGTCTCCTCTCTCTTTTTTCCTCTTGCATTTTGTTCAGTAAGAGAGAGTCTATGGGAATCTGGGCAGCCCCAATGGAGTGGGGTGGAGCCAGGGCGAGGGTCCCTGCTGCAGGAGTGCCCCCTCAGGCCAGGCCGTTCAGTGCCTCTGCCAAGTCCCAGGAGACTGACTTAATGCCTGACTTATTTTGTGATATACTGAGTATGAGAATGACTTTAAAGCTCACCGGTGGCCTCGGAGTACACCTTGTGCGCACAGACACTGACGGGCGACAGTGGACGGTCTGACCGCAGCTCGAAAATGACTTGAAGGACTCTGACAGCGCTGTCTGTAGTAGACAGGCTCTTCACGCTCATTGTTTAAGCTCCATGCCTGCTTACCCAAAAAGCTGGACTTAAAAACATCTAACTTGGGACTCAGAAAAATAAAACATCTGACCTGGGTAGGTCCGTCTCCCGGTGTTGGAAAGCAGACTCGTTTCTGGGTCAGTCCTGTGCTCTGTGCGCTACACTGACCCGATCTTGTTTGGAACAGGCCGCCCTGTGCATGACTTGGTCCCATGCAGAATCACACAGCCCGGCTGGTGACTTTGGTGGCCGTCAGGCCCTGCTTGCGTCTGCAGCTCTGTCTGCGGAGAGCACCCCGTGGCCCTGCCTGCACGGCTCCCTTACCCCTGCCCGCACCACTGCTCCCCACTGCCTGCACGGCTCCCCCACCGCCTGCCCGCATGTCTTCCCCACCCCCACCTGCATGGCTCCCCCACTGCCCACCGTCCGCCGTCCCCATTGCACCTGCCACCTGCTGCCCTGCTATCGAGTCAGGCGCGTCCCACCCAGGGAGCTCTGGTGTCTGCCCCTTGACTTCTCTCAGCTCAGTGGAGTGTAGACGGTATCGCCATCATCACCTGAGCAGCCAGGATGGGAGTGGGGTCTCCGTGGTCCCCATTTTACAAACGGGTTGACAGGTGCTCAGGAAGCCCCGTGACGTCCTGGGGCCGCCCAGGCAGTCATACACAGGCTGTATCCAGCCAGTGCTTCCGCTGCTGGGTGCAGGGATGTGTGCCAGAAGGGCCTGCCTTCCCACCGCCATGTCCACACCCGATGCCTGGGGGTGGAGATGGAAGCACGTGGCAGCCACTGTGGGTGGCTGCGTTCCATGGCCTAGCTGTGTCTGGTGCCTGTTCTGGTGTTTTACATTCATACTTTGAGGGCCAAGCACCAGCCCAGGAGGTGGGTGCCACAAGTCCAGATGTCCCCAAGGGAAAGTGTCCTCAGCACAGACACAGCCACTCAGAGCTTGTTGGTCTTGGAACCTGAAGCCAGGCGGGGCAGGCAATGCCACCCCTGTCTGGACGGTGGTGCCTTCGCCCTTCCGCTGTCCTGAGCAAGAAGAAAAATGAGCCAGGCTTCAAAGAGAGCTGTGCCAAAGTTTCTGGAAAGCTTGCCAGTGCGGGCGTTGCACCCACACACCTTCAGGCAGGGGGTGGTGGTTTGGGTATCTTTACTGGATGGATGTGGGGCCCTGGCATGTGTACGGCAGATGCCCTGGGGAGATGCATGTTCACACGGGGCACCAGTAGGCAGAGTGGAGGGTTGGGTCTACACCCTTCCACTCCCCAGGGACAGAGCCCTGGTCACTGTGGGTGTGTCCTTCAGACTGTCCCTGGCGTCTCCGGGACTCCTGTGGCCTCAGGACAGAATGGTGGAGGTGAAATGAACAGAAGGAAGGTTGGGGGAAAGCGTATCCCAGCCATGGGCAGGGGGGCCTGGGGTGGGCAGGACTGGGGGAGGCTGAGCCTGGGGCTGGATAGGGCCGTGGGAGAGGGGAGGCCTGTGCTCTCACAGCTGGGAGCTTTCTCAGGACTCTCAGATCTTCTCTTTGTGGCCCATCATCCCTCCTACCTGCCTGTCCACAGGCCCACACTCGTCACCCTCGTCACCGTCCCCTGTGGTGACGGGGCCCCCCTCGTCGCCGTCCCCTGGGGTGACGGGGCCCCCCTCGTCATCGTCCCCTGGGGTGACGGGCCCCCCTCGTCGCCGTCCCCTGGGGTGACGGGGCCCCCCTCGTCATCGTCCCCTGGGGTGACGGGCCCCCCTCGTCGCCGTCCCCTGGGGTGACGGGGCCCCCCTCGTCATCGTCCCCTGGGGTGACGGGCCCCCCTCGTCGCC